>NW_026712238.1:5966729-6188290 GCF_030504385.1 Musca domestica | reverse complement strand
TGTTTGATTGGCCAAAAAGTTTGTAAACCTCCAAATAGTGATCCTAGACTCACAATGTAGTATATCGATCTTCATATCTCGACAAGCAGAATCAATATATCTATGGGTGTCCGTCTTTCCGTCCGTCTGACCATGATAATTTTTAATCAAACTAACGGACATAGTTCCTCCTGGATTCAGGGTTGGGGTGAGAATAGAAGCCTATAAGTTTTAGAATGACGAAATGCTTTACAGGTGAAAATTATATATCGATTGACGCTGACTTTTACTTAGGTTAGAGTTTAGCGCAGGACAGAAGCCATCAAATATTAAAAGGTGATTTTTTAGAGATATAGGTATATTTACTGTTTAAATTATAATATTTTGAACACATTAACGAAACTCTCAAAACGACTTTCTTGGAATTTACAGATTATGGAATATAGAAATCCGATACTTTTATTTAAAAAAGGTTGTCTTGACCCTTGGTGGAGGATATTAATGTTCGGTCCGAGCGAATTTAACGTTTTTTACTTTTTGGGATGTTCGGAGAAATGCATTTCGAAACCTTTTCGGGGGTCCAACTTTTAAAGTAAACAAAAATGGAAGATGATGGCCGATTCCCTGGAAGCAAAATTATATATCCGAGAGGTTTCCGAAAACGGAATTTGAGGTGATTGGTATTGAAATTTTCCATATCACAAAAATGTCAACATAGCCTGTTTGACATAGGTATTTTACATTTATACCGATAGATTTTAGTTCTGTGAAATTCCTAACATGTCAGTGAACCTGACCATTTTTTTTTTAATTTATTTCATTGTTTTGCTCAATTTTACACTTTTTAAGGTCCTTAGATTATATAACCCTTATTGGTAGCATATTTTTTCGGTATGTTGGTGATTTCGGACCACACATTGACAGTTATTTCAAATTATAAATGTCATCCGCTACATGATCCAATATCTTTAAAGTGGTTCGAAGGTCCTACTCATATTTTCTTGAGCTGTTTTGAAATTCAGTCTACAAGATTTTATTATCGAATATTTACATGAGTTCAATATGGTGATATCGACCAGTACAAGGTATACATATAAAGTGACCTCCATTCTAAGGAGGGTATATTAAATTTGTCATTCCGTTTGTAACTCCTCGAAATATTCATAATAGACCCTACAAAGTACATATGTTCTGGATCAGCGTAAAATTCTAAGGCGATCTAGCGATGTCCGTCAGTCTGTCTGTCTGTATACATAGTTTACCAGTAGGCAGGTTGAGTTCGTAAATGGGCCATGTCGGTCCACGTTTTCGTATAGCCCCCATATAACATTACCTCCTGATATTCGGAATTTTCATGATTTGAGCGACATTATTTACCGGAATTATTTAAAATTTCTTAATGGGTACTACTGCCTATGACACACATTTTTGTATGCAGGTCCAAGTCTTCGTATAGTCTCCATATGACGGTATATCCCGATATTCCGTATTTTCATGATTTCTGCGACATTATTCACCGTAATTATAACAAACTTCGTATTTGAAGTTCGTAATAGGCACTACAGCCTATGACAAACATTTTCGTATGCAGGTCCACGGCTTCTTATAGTCCCCATATAACGGCTTTCATTTATGTGGTATTTTTCGGGATTATTATACCCTACAACACTATGTTTGGGGGTATTATAATTTTTTTTTTTTTTTTCTTTTGAAATTTTTCAATTTCCTTCGAAATAGGGAGGGTATTTAAAGGTCGGCCGGCCGAACTTAGATGCTTTTTACATGTTTAATATTACTCCAATGAACAATTGCAGATTGCAAATGCTATACGTTCAGCCAGTTCCAAATTCTGTTTCATTTTGTAGTTTTCGTATGTGTGGTTGAAAGCAGTTCCACAACCACCTCGTTATTCAAGCCAGCTCTATCCGTTCACATCACTGTTCCCACACTTAATGTAGTTTAATTTACAAAAAAAAGAAAGTCCGACTTTTAAAATTTTAGTTTCATTCCAATACATTATAATTAAATGTATAGTACATTTTAGTACACTTATAGTACGAATTTCCAAAACCCAGGCTTATCACATCCCTGAACACCCAAAGATTTCAAGATTTTATCAGTCAGTCGCTTTCTCACCAAAATATTTTCAAAATACATGTTCGAAATGAATACAATAAAAGGGCTGTACTCATAAATCAATACACAGTCAGTGAGTTTTAATGGATATAAACCTTGGTATCGACTTATTTCTTCATATAAAGTTTGCAGATATAAAATCGGTTTACGGCATTCCAGAGAACATCAATGACTAACGCAATGCAATTTATTTTTAAATATCTCTATAGAAAATTGTGGGCGTGTAAAACTTATCTTTCACCAAAAGCTTAATTGATTACAGCGAACATTAAAAAATAATTAGCGAATCCGTGAAACCGTTTTCCCCGATTTTACATAAATCGAAAATAGAGGGCTTGGTCAATAAAACATAAGTTGGGGTATGACGAACATTTGCAAAAGTAATTATCCAAATCAATCCAGCCATTCTTATCTGATGCAATTACCAACAAACGACATTGATTTTTATACCTTACACCAGATGGTGATAGGCAAAGGGAAACGATGATGATCTGCATAGAATCACATTCTGAGTCAATTTATGCTGTCCGTCCGTCCATGTATTTTTGTAAACAAAGTAAACAAGTGAATATTGCACAACTCATTTGTTTGACCCAAGGACGAACCCTATAAATTGGAGATATTCGGTCAAATTTAGATATAGTTCCCATATATAGTTCTTCGTCCGATTTGCCTTTTATTGTGCACTAAACTGTGATATCAGCCCAAACTGTATGGAATTTTGCACATACGACCAAATTAGGCCTAATATAAGGATGCCAAATTTAATGGAAGTCGGTTCGATGTAACCATAGCTCCCAAGTATTTTGTTCATCCGATTTATTGAATTTGCCCTGCACAGCCGTAATATGGACCTCGTAGTAACGATATTCGGGAAGTATATGAAATACAGCTCAGAAATACCTTTGCTAAGTTTTATGGATATCGGTTCAGATTTGGATATAGCTCCCATATATATCTTTATTCCGATTTCAAGTTAATTGTGCACCAAATGAGCCCGAATTGAAAGGCACAAATGCCTCGGCAAATTTAGTAGAAATCGATCCAGAGGAGGATATTCCTCTCATATATTTGTTCCTTTGATATAATTTAATTCCCACAAATTCCTCATAAAACTTTTATTTGTTATGTGAAGCTCTACTAAATATGCGAAGCGGTGTAGGGTATCATAAAGTTGGCCCGACCGATTTTAAGTCTTTCTTTACTGGTTATATTTAGGTATAGATAAAACTTACACTTTTACTACTTCCAACATACATTAGTATATTGTACTAAACATACCATAATTTCGACCACTATTTCCAACTGAATATGAGCTGTAATTTGACATTAAAGATCCTCGGAATGCAGAATTTCTCTCTACCAAACGGGCTCCATAGAGGCCACCTTCAGCCAGCTTATTTGTAATATGAAGTTCCAGGATGTAAGAGCACATAAGTCTAAGTTACGGAGAACAGTCAGTCAGTGTGGGCTCATTATTTCAATTTTGTTCCAATTTTAGGATATCAAGAAAAAGCTGCGAACAATTTATTTTTGTATGAAATGAATTATTTTTTCTTAAAAAAATGAAAACGCCAAATTCCTAAACAACAGAAAAAAATAAACCCCCACTCAGTTGCTCTCCATTCCCCCACACATGCCTAGCTCAAATAGTGTTTTCCTAATTTACATCGTATATCGAACGTATGTAAGTATGGTATGGTGGCAGGCATGTGAGTGCGTACAACAGCGAGAGTAAATGTAGCTGTATTATTTCCCGAGTGTGTGTGTATGTATCGGTGTATTTGTGCCGGTTGTTTTTTCGTGGTTGCGCCCAATGAAATAACTGTATTTAAAGGGGCGTTACCAAACACCATCGTACGTACTTTTTGTTATTGTTGTGTTTGGTGTTTTGCTGCTGCTGCTGCCGGCACTGCTCAGCTTAATGTGCTCTTACTTACCCGTATCCGATAAAAAATGAATGCTTACAAACATACGCTCATAATGGTTACACAGTTGAATGTTTTTGAGGAGAAAAAAGAAAGAAAGAAAAAAAAAAACGAAAAACACAAAAACAACACATTTTAATAATCTTTTCTACAACAACAACAATGCCAAGTAGTTGGTATGTAATTCAAAAGTTGAAAGTGTTTTCTTTTGTTTTTTTTTAAATTATCATTGTCATCTTCTTATCTGTACCACGCGCTCTTTATTAATTTTACAACAGTAGTTTTCGAATGATCCAGTAAATAATTATGAGTATTTGTACTGCAAAGGATAGAGAAATAAACAGCTACCAATTTTGCAATATTTGGCCATGGCCATGGCCATTCCTTGTCGTTCTTTGAATTGCATGAAAATGATCCGGAATACCATCGAAAAAGTCATCTTGACTGATTAGGTCCAATTTTCATCAACAAACCATGGGTGTCATTGGATCTTAGTTTTTCGAAAATGAGGTTAAATTAACAAATTTTATATTTATACTCGAATTTTGATGGTTAAGATTGGACAACAGAAAAAAATCTTGATCTTGTTCTCTTTCGAAAAGGTGATCAAGATTGGTCTTCCTTGGGGCCACATGAAAAAAAAGTCAACGCATACGTTGTGTCGATGAAATGATTAAAGCAGTCGAGACCATAGAGCAGCCAGCTCTGTGGCGGAGATATAAAGAGGAGTAGGTCTACATTGTTCCTTATTTTTACCCTCCACCATATTACGGAGGGTATAGTAAGTTTATAACTTTTCCAAATAAGAATTAAAGACCCTTTAAATTATATATATTTTCGATTAAAATGAGATTCTAAGTGGAAATCACTGTAGCCTCCGAACGGAAAAAAATAAGGGGACAAAAGTAGTCACATATTTATTTAGGTACATGGAATTATTGGTATCGAAACTGGGTGGTTTAACGCCACGTTTTGGCATATCCCCGCAGATTTAAAAGTTTTTACGTGTTTTAGTCACCGAATTTGCTGCAATTGACAGTTTACGTTCCCAAAATGTAGTTCGGAGTTTAGTTTTGGATCCCATATAACTGTACCTCAAGGTATTCTGTATTTTAATGACTTATGACACACTTTTTACCGGAATGTTTCTCTTCACCAATATTATTTTAAATTCAGAATTAGTGTTCGCAATGGTTACTACTTCCTATTACAGAAAATTACCAATACAGGTCCACGACTTTATATAGCACCTCCCTATATTCTGTATTTTGAGGATTTTAGCTACATTTTTCATTTATTTATTTATTCCTGGGTGCTTGGAGTTCGTATCAGGCAACAGCTTTTCTGGCTAATTATTGTCTGTAGAGGTCTACGTTTTTCGTGTATATATTTTGTTTTTTTTTTTGGAATATTCAGAATTTTCAGGAGCTTTACTTATTTTAAACTTGCTGGACCGGTCCGCGTTGCCGGCCCGTACTTTTAGTCTTTAATACACATTTTTAAAGTATATCATAGATCTGACTTATGTAAGCGGCACCATTTTTTTATAAATAATGACTCCATAGTAATAGCAAATGGGCCATGTCGGTTCTCGCTTTCGTATAGCCCCCATATAACGGCACCTCCCAATATTCGGTATTTTGACGATTTCAGCAACATTATTCACCGAATCGTTTCAAATTTCGTATTGGAAGATCCTTATGGTTACTACAACCTATGGCAAAAATGTTCGCATATGCAAGTCCACGTCTTCCCTATTTTCATGATTTTTGCGACATTACTCAACGGAATTGTTACGAATTTCGCACTTTGCTTTGAGCGTTTTGTTTTTCAAAATCTTGAACCCTATGTGGGGGAGGTACCAGAAGAAATGGTCCGATCTCTACCATCTTTGTAACAGATTTCATGTTGATAGAAATATTGAGATGTGCCATGTCAGAATGGAATCGGATGTTAATTTCGCGCTTTATGAGCTTCATGTATATTCAAAATGTTGACCTTAGTGGGAAAGGTACCAGAAAGAGTGGAACGATACACCCTATTTTCACACCAGACCTTGGGTTAAAAACAAAATTAAAAAAATATTCAAAATGTTGATCCTTTGTGGGGGGAGGTACTTGATGAATTGGACAGAAAGAGTGGAACGATACACCCTATTTTCACACCAGACCTTGGGTTAAAAAACAAAATTAAAAAAAATATTCAAATGTTGATCCTTTGTGGGGGGAGGTACTTGATGAATTGGACCGTATTATTATTGTTTATTATTATTATTATTATTATTATTATTATTATTATTATTATTATTATTATTATTATTATTATTATTATATTATTATTATTATTATTATTATTATTATTATTATTATTATTATTATTATTATTATTATTATTATTATTATTATTATTATTATTATTATTATATTATTATTATATTATTATTATTATTATTATATTATTATTATTATTATTATTATTATTATTATATTATTATTATTATTATTATTATTATTATTATTATTATTAGTATTATTATTATTATTATTATGATTATTATTATTATTATTATTATTATTATATTATTATTATTATTATTATTATTATTATTATTATTATATTATTATTATTATTATATTATTATTATTATTATTATTATTATTATTATTATTATTATTATTATTATTATATTATTATTATTAGATTATTATTATTATTATTAGTATATTATTATTATTATTATTATTATTATTATTAGTATTATTATTATTATTATTATTATTATTGTTATTATTATTATTATTATTATTATTATTATTATTATTATTATTATTATTATTATTATTATTTTCGCACATGATCTAGCACTAATGCAAATATTAGGATTTGCAAAGTTGGATTATCCTTTTTCTTTCTGTGCAGAAAATATAGTTTATTTTTGACAATTTCGACCTTTTGTGAGCGAGTTCCATCTACGTTTGATAATAATATTACGATGTACCATATTTGGGCCAAATCGGATACTTCCTTCAAGAGTCGCTCTCCGCTCGTATTAATCGACCGTGCATCAGAATATTATCGCGAAAATATTCTGGAGAGTGTATTAAAGCCTTTGAAACCCAAACATTTTGGCCGCAGACCTTGGACATTCCAACAGGACTCAAGACCATCGCACTCAGCAAGAATGGTTACAAAATGAGGTTCCTCGCTTCATTTCCAGCCTGCAATGGCCACCAAAATCTCCGGATACCAATCCTTTGGACTACTGTGTCTGGAGTATTTGGAAAGCAAGGTTGGCACTAAAAAATACCAAAATGTCGATCACCTCAAGCAAGCGCTTCGCCGGGAATGGGCCAAAATACCGCAGAGCAATATTCGGGAGTGTATTAAAGCCTTTGAAACGCAAACATTTTGGCCGCAGACCTTGGACATTCCAACAGGACTCAACACCATCGCACTCAGCAAGAATGGTAACAAAATGAGTTTCCTCGCTTCATTTCCAGCCTGCAATGGCCACCAAAATCTCCGGATACCAATCCGTTGGACTGTATGTGTCTGGATTATTTGGAAAGCAAGGTTGGCACTAAAAAATACCAAAATGTCGATTACCTCAAGCAAGCGCTTCACCAGGAGTGGGCCAAAATACCGTAGAGCAACATTGGGGCAGCGTGTGACGGTTTCATTGGCCGTTTGAAGGCCATAATTCGTGCCAAAGGTGACCAATTCGAACAAATCCAAACTTTGATGCTATTTCCGACATTTTTTGCTTTCATCCAATAAAATTAAAAAAAAAGTAAAAATGTTGGCGTTTGGCTTTGTTGTTTTGTCTTACCCTGTATTTCATATTTAATTAATAACCGATTTAATTGATAATGGCAAAACAATACAAATTTAATGCAGATATCGGAAAACTGACAAAATAAAATCTAAATGGGCTCACCCGAATCCGTAGAAATGACATTATCATATGCCAACAGTGTATTTTGGAAAACAAAAGTTTTTCCTCTTCTAACATCAGCTCAGCCAAGGAACATTTGGTCAAATTCAAAAATTTTGGAACCTATAATTTATTTTTTTCAATCTGGTATCATCACATAATTGCTCATTACACTTCTCCCACTCGCTCTCCCCTTCACTAGCCCTCCTTCAACAAAGATCTTCACAACATCTCCAAAAAGAAACACTTGCCAAATCTTTATGATAGCTAAACAATCGAATCTCTCTTATGGGGTCACATTTTGCACAACGAACGCTGAGCGCAGCCATAAAAAACCACAACAACGCGGAGAAGCATCGCCAAAGATAATGTATCTAATAGCCATGTGTGTAACATATAATGAAACGGAAGATACAATTATATTTTATGTGCTGCTTAATAAAATATCAATTCTTAGTTTGAGCAGCGACGATGAGGACTACTAGCAATCATGCATACACCCAAATAGCGAGGCCATCGCATAAATGACGATTTTTTTTATCCAGATGTATGGTGGAATTTATTGGGAGTGTATATTTGTGTGTGTGGCTACAACACATTTATAGGCTAGCTAGTCGGCTATCTTGTGGCTTCTGTGTCTGTCCAGTTTTTATCCATCCATCCATCTGCCACCAAGTACTAAAATCTTGTTTGTCCGTCCGTCCATCTGGCAGTCTGTCTGTCCATCCATCCATTTGTCTGTAGATGATGGGGCGTGATTCATTGTAGATCTTCTCACAATCTTTTTGGTTGCTTTCTTGTTTTTACATGGTTATTGTTGCGTTTTGCTGGTGTATGTGTGTGTGCACGTTTTTTTCTTTCCTTCTTTGGATTGTGAGATAGGGGTTCGTTGTTGTTGTTGTTTCTGGGTTTTTGCCATTTGTAATGAGTGTTCATGACTGTGTAGTTGTATGATTTTTTTCTTTCTCTCTTTGTTATGGCCCAAATAGGAAGGGAGAGTGCCGGAGATTTATTACCCTTTTATAGCCTTTTTATAAACCATATTGTTTAAGTGATTTAGCCATTCGTCCTTCTTCTCCTCCTCCTCCGCCTCGTCTCTCCCTCTTTCGTTATCTAAAAGGACCCACAATTAAACTTTTTTCACTTACACCAGAAGTTTGTAGTCTAGAAGATTCAATTGAGTGAACAAAAAATTGTTACTGTCCCGGTTATTACATTGTTGTTGGTAATTTCCATGATTGATTGTCATCAATTAATAGGGTCAGGTTTAGATTACAAGAGATTCTTTTAACAAGACAATATGAATTAATAAGATCATGGTAACTCGTATTAAAAGAAGGCCAAATATTTTAAACAAGGGCCATAACATTTGAGACAATTTTTAGAGCCTGCTTAATATATATACGATTTATCAATACTAAAACAACAATTAACATACCACTACTTTCATTTTTATGCATGAACTCATACACAAGTTGCATACAGAGCTACTCCATGGAGCATATCCATTCTGTCATCCATACATGGATTGGTATCTCAATCGTTTATTCGAATTTTTAGCTGCTGCAAAAAAAACAGACATACTCTTGCTTAAACCTAACCCCACCTGCACCACCATCATGACATTGTTGTGGGTGGCTGTAAACATTTATTGAACTGTCAAGTGCTGTGAATGGCAACGGGTTTTTTGGTATTTGTGTTAAATGTCACCAGCAATTATGACCTCATGTAAAAAATAAAAGTGGATATGAAAGACTCACAAAGCTTTTCATATATGAAATATAAGCACATAAACAAAATTATAATTAATTCCTCATCAAAAACGAGTATTTAATGACAATGACTTCTTCCCTTCGTTGGTGTACAAGAAAAAAATTTTAAGAACTTTTTAAAATTTAATAAATTTTAAAAAGATTTGAAAGTATCCTGGACCAAAATCTAGGATTATTTTAAGAAACTTTTTTCTAAGGGCAACTGATCGATATTTTTATAAGAACATCCATTTTTAACAAGAGAATACATCGTGATTTTATGGAAAAGTCAAAAACGTGGATTCTTTAGGTTTATTTATAAGGGGCTTCTGACCGAAAATTGTGAGTTTGAAAAACATCTTCCAAGGACCAAAATCTAGAATTAATTAATAACATATCTTGAATGACCCGAAAATTGTGTATTTGAATAAAATGCTTTCAAAGTATCCTGAATAAAACACTAGGATTTTTTAAGAAACAATTTTATCAAAGACTTCCTGTCCGATATTTTTAGATTATATTTACAAGAGTGCATCGTGGATTTATTCACAAAATTTTCTATGACTTATTGGCTCATTCCCGGCAAAGCGCTTGCTTGAAATGATCGACACTTTGGTATTTTTTAGTGCCAAACTTGCTTTCCAAAATACTCCAGACACAATAGTCCAACGGATTGGTATCCGGAGATTTTAGTGGTCATTGTGCGCTGGAAAATTCTCACGAAAAGGCTTTTGTACGCTTGTAAACAATATAATATATATAATATAATGAGCTGTCACTGGAATAATTTTAACAGCTGTCGGACGATTGGCTTAGAAAAGACAGCAGTCTGAAGTTGGTTACAGTTTCATTTCATCCTTTATGTGTTATGGTCCTATCGATTCTTAAAATGTTGTTTTACCAGGGAGATTGTCCAAAACCTCAAATAATAGTTAGTCCTTAAAAAAATATGCCGTAGAAAATCCACGATTATTAGTCAATTGCTCCCTACAAAATATTCTTCAATAACCCCAAGATTATTGGTCAGTGGTTCCTCGTAATATGTCTCACGAAAAGCAATGTTTTTGTAAGGAAAAAAATTGGGGCTCTGACTGTCTTTAAAAATCCAGGATTATTTGTCAGTTTGTCCTTGAAAAACAAAAAATCCTTAAAATACAGCATTATTGGTAAATTTGTCCTTGAAAATTATTGCTAAGAAATCTTCAGTCATTCTTGAAAAAATATTCTAAAAAAAATCTTATTTATTGGTCAGTTTGTCCTTGAAACAAATTTTTTTCTAAAAATCCATGACTGTTGGTCCTTAAAAAAATTAAATGTAAAAAAATATCCTCAATGAAAATGATGAAAATATCCTCAATTATTGACTAGTTTGTCATTGATAAAAATTGCTTGAAAATCCAAGATTCCACAGTCAGTTGGTCCTGGAAAAAATATTTTTAGAAAGTGTCAAAGTGTTTTTAATAAGTCGGAAAAAATATTTCTTGAAAATTACATAGTAATTGGTTAACTCATCCTTGAAAAAATATTCCTTAAATTTCACGATTTTTATTCTGTAGATCCTTGAAAAATTATTCTCAAAAATCTTCTATTCTTGATGATATTTCTTGAAAAATATGCGATTATTAATCCAATTGATCCTTGAAAAATAATAACTAAGATTTTTAGTCAGTTGGACCTTGAAAATCTGTACCCTATAAAATCCATGATTAATGATTAGTGAGTCCTGAAAAAATAATATTCCTTATAAATCCACGATTTCTAGTCAGTTTGTCCCTGAAAATATCCTCAATTAATAGCCAGTGATTGTAGGTCCTTGGAAAAATATTCTTTAAAAGTGTCAAAGTATTCCTTAAAAATCGACTATTATTAGCCAGTTTCTCCTTGAAAGGCTGAATAATAAAAATTATTGCTTAAAAATCTGAATTATCGGTCAGCTAATTCTTAAAATGTAGTTTTCAAAAACACCATGATTATGGATTAATTGGTCCCTGATAATCCTCAATTATTGGTCAACTTATCCACAATTCAATTGGTAAATTTTTCTTTGAAAAAATTCTCGTTAAAAATTCGCGATTTTTAGTTAGTTTGTCCTTGAAAAAATATTCGTTAAATCAGTTGGTCTTTGTAAAAAATATTCTTTTAAAACCCACGATTATTGGTCATTTTGTCCTTGAAAAAATATTCCTTAAAAGATCTTCTAATATTCGCCAGTGGGTCCTTGAAATATATTTGCTTAAAAATCCCCAATAATTAATTATTCAAAATCAATCAAAAATCGAATTTACATTAATCCACGATTATATCAACTGATTACGATAAGCTCAACTTCCGTCAATAGGCATATACATCCACTTCCCATCCAAACGGAACTTCTTAATCAAAACGCCTCCTCTCACATCGATCTCCGAAAATCGATCTCCGGAGACTAGCACCCATTATCACATCTCTAATCAGAGATTCTCAAGTCTAATCGACACAACACATCGCGGCTAGTCGCCGAGATTCTCCACGAATCTCCAAGATGAACCAGGTATTTAGAAGCTAAAGTCCACAGCTGAACATGGCTAAAACGTAGATCCAACCGGCTTTCCCCTGAAATGGGATCTGCGCTTTAATCGTTGCACATTTCGTTGCTTGAGCAGTAGATTACATGGCTCTAAGCTTGGGACTAGGCCCAAGATGTGTACGCATGTTTCAAATAATCACCAAAACATTTACACACTAGGCCACTTCTTTGCTCTGGCCCGAAGCGGTAAAGCGTTACGCTTGATCACCAATTTACGGGGATAAATCCAAAAGTTAAGCCAACATTTGTTGGGATTGAGAAAGAGGCTTGATCTTAATCAGAACTGGGGATTTAGTTAAGGCCTGAGAAGAAGAGAGAAACTCGCATGCACACACACACAGACAAAAGAATATGCGGGAGAGTATCTTCAAAATGTCCATGGAGAGATTTTTTAATCCTTTCACCACCATGGCTGGTATGTGGTGGTCTCGGATTAAACCACAGGTCATAATCACCACAGTGGGGTGGTAAAAACACAGGGGCACGCACACACACACCCAAATGGGAAGCAGGTAGCACATTCTGAAATGTGTATTTTTGTACAAAAATCATTGATAAGCTTGTCATAAAATTTGTAAATGCTTAAGAGGAAAAGTCAAAGGATACATTTGCGGTAATCCGCAAGATTTATTCATGTCAAAATCAAACTCTGACACACACATACATACCCATGTCTTCGTACATATGATTGGCTGCTTCCTCTTACACACACAGGCACACAACCAGGTCAATAGAGATGTGTTTAGTTGTTGCACGGCAACTTATGGGAATGGCCAGCGATCAATATGTTTTCAAAGGATCAGCGAATGGTGGTGGTACATTCAATTGAAAATCTAAGCCTTTCGTTTTATCACCACACCACCCAATGCTGCACTGGCGTCCCAGAGCGAGCGAAAGAAGCCAATCGAACAATAGGCAAGAGTTGTATTGCCAAAGGAAGAATAAGAAAGGGTTTGCAACACAAATCAGCGTCGTCGTCCTCGTTCGTCTTCGTTATGGAGATTTGTTAATTGGATTAATGCTTCAAGTCGCCTTCTAATCTCACGCTCTCTATCTGCTTCGCTGTATGTCAGCAAATTGTTTCGCTGGACTCTACAAAATTTTTGACGTTTTGATCGTTTTAATCATCCTCTAATCTGGGAGTTTTCACCAATTGACTCACAAAAGTCATGTGGCCCATATCGTTGTTGTTATTGTTGCTGCCGGTAAAGAGTTAACTTCTGTCCGAAGTCAGGATAATAAACTATTCTTTTCGTTTCAAATGAATTTGACTTCTTCATTCTCATTTTTCCCTAGATTTGTGCATTGTTCGAAAGGACCAATAATGTTGTGGTATTTTCCTGATGGAATCGATATCCTTAATAGGGAATTAATTTTGAAGGTTTTTTTCAGGGTCAATGGATAACAGGGCAAAATGAAGCATTTTTTCTCCATTTCACAATACTTATTCCCAAATTACAGGAAAATTATCACCAACTATGCTTTCGGACTTACTATTATGGTTATTTATTGAAAAAAATTATTGGCCACTTGGACCCTGAAAAAAATCCTTAAAAAACTACAATAATTTGTTTGATAGTCCTTGAAAAAATGTTCCTATAAAATCCATGGTTATTGGTCCTTGAAAAATGATTGATAAACATATTCCTTCAAAAATTCACGATTATTGGTAAGTTCTTGAAAATTCACGCTTTTGGTCAGTTGTCCTTGAAATAATGGATTTTCTTGAATAAATCCTTGATTTTTGGTCGGTATGTCTTTGGTCCTTGAAAAATTTTTCTTTGGTAAATCGTTTATTTCAAAAAATATTCTTTAAGGAATCCTCGATTATAAGTCTCAAAATAAGCCCTTCGAAATCCACGATTTTATGGCAAATAGTGCTTGGAGAAGCATTCTACAAAAAATGCCGGATAATTGGTCAGTTGTTCCTTAAAAAGGTATTCTTTAAAAATTCACGTTTATTAGTCAGTTTGTCCTTGAGAAAATATTCCTCAAAAAATCCACGATCAGTTGGTTCTTGAAAAAATATTTCTTAAAAATCCAAGATTTTTGGTCTGTTGATCCTTGAAAAAAAAAAATATTCTTAACAAATAACAGATTATTCCTTATAAAATCCACAGGTATTGGTTAATTTGACCCTGGAAAAATAATTTTTAAAGTCAGTGATCCTTGAAACAATATTTTTTAAAAATCTATAATTTTGGGCCAGTTGGTCATTGGAAAATCCTTTAGGATGGTCCTTAAAGTTGTCCTAAAAAAATCGAAGGTTATTGGTCAGTTGGTCCTTGTAAAGATATTCGTTAAATATCCACTATTATTTGTCAGTTGGTTTGGGAAAAATACCGCGAATGGAAAAGAACCCGCGAATATTTAAAATCCAATCATTATCCTTAAGTTATCCTTAAAAATTTTCCTTACAAATCGAATTTTCCTTACAAGCTGACTAGGTCCTTGAGAAACTTCCTTAAAAAATCACGATTGGTAATTAAAAAAATATTTCTTAAAAATATTCCTTAAAATCCACGATTATTGTCCACCTTAAGGGATCCTTAACAAAACCACAATTATTGGACAAAAAAGCGCTTAAAAATTCACAATTTTAAGTCAGTTGATCCATGAATACGTTTTCTTCAAAAAAAAAAAAAAAAAAAAAAAAAAAAGGATTATTTTTCAATTATTCCTCAAAAAATATTTCACAAAAATCCAAAAATATTCATCAGAGGGCACTTACAAAGTTATTCTGAAACCCACGATTATTGGTCAGTTTTTCCTTGAGAAAATATTCCTTAACAAATCCACAGTAAGTTGGTTCACGAAATAATCCTTCATGTAAAATTTCACCATTCACAATATTTTTTAAAAAATCGATTTTCGTTCCGTTAGTCCTTGGAAAAATATTCTCAAAAACTATTGGTCAGTTGGTCCTTAAAATATTCCTATAAAACCACACTGTTATTTGTCAGTTGATTCTTGCAAAAATATTCCTTTTATTATACGACTATTGGTCAGTTGGTCCTGAAAAAGAATTTCCTTAAAAAATCCACTATTATTGGTCCGATGGTTCTTAAAATATATTCCTTAAAAATTGACTATATTTAGTTTGTTAGTCCTTGTAAAAATACCCTTTGAAAATTCAATATTATTGGTTAAGTGATACTTGAAAAAATATTCCGCACAAATCCACGATTGTTGGTCAGTTGATCCTTGAAAAAATATTCCATGAAAGTCCTCGATTATTCATCAGTTGATCTTCGAAAACAATATTATTTACAAATCCTCGATTATTGATCAATTGATCCTTGGAAAACATATTCCTTCAAAAATTCACGGATACTGGTAAGTTGGTTCCTTAAAAATCGACATGTATTGGCGAGTTGGTCCTTGAAATAATTTTCCTGTAAAATTTCACCATTATTGGTCCAAATGATATCAAATATACTATTCTTGGTCAATTAATATCCTTGAAACAATATTTTTTAAAAAGTCGGTGATAAGTGAGCACATGTTCCTTGAAACAATACTTTTTTAAAAATCCACAATTTTCGTACCGTTAGTCCTTGGAAAAATATTCTTAAAAATACTGATCAGATGGTCAGTTAGTCTTTGAAAAATGTAATGTACAAATCCTCTATCATTGTTAGTCCTTGAAAAAATATACCTTAAAAAATCCACAATTATTGGTCTGATGTTCTTCGAAAAAATATTCCTTAAAAATTGGCTTTGTTTGATTCGTTAATCCTGGTAAAAATATCCTTTAAAATTCCAATATTATTGGTAGGTCAACCCAAATAAAAAAATTACACTATTTTTTAATCAGATGCTCCTTGGAAAATATTATCATTTTGTCCTTTGAAACATATTCCATAAAAAATTACCATTTGTAGGTTGATCTTCAAAAACTCAAAATTTTTGCTTAATTCTTCCTGGAGCAAATTTTCTTAAAAAAAAAACAACAAAAATTATTTGTCAACGGGTCATTAAATAAATATTTCTTAAAAAATCCACGATTTTGGTTCATATGGTCCTTCAAAAATATTCTTTAAATTTTTCACAATTATAAATAAATTAGTCCTCAAAAAGATTAATGACTTTTGGAAAAAAATATTTTTCAGCAATCCCTTATTACTAAAATACATTCCTTTAAAATCCACTATTATTGGTCTGTTGGTCCTTGTAGATTTAATGCTTAAAAAATCCATCCTTATTTTGTCAATTGGTCAAAATATTTGATATTTGTCAAATATCAAAATATTCGTTAAAAATTATTATTATTGGTCCGTTAGTTCTGTAAAAGTATCGTTTAAAAATTGGCCACATATTCTTTGAAGCTTCACATTAAAATTCAAGATAATCGGTCAGTTGATCCTTAAAAAAGTCCTTATAAATTCACGATTACTGGTCAATTTAGCATCGATTCCTACAAAATCCGCGTTGATTAAAAATACCTTAGAAATTCATGATTTTGATCCGTTTGTTCTTTAAAAAATATTTTTTGAAATTTTACAAGCATCGATCAAATGGTCCTTCAGATGATTCTTTAAAAATCAACATTTATTGGTCATTTGGTCCATAAAAAATTCTTTTCCAGAATTCGAATTCCAAAAGTATATCCTTCAAATAATGTTTCTTAAAAAGCCATAATTTTCGGAAGGTAGATTCTTGAAAAAAAAACATTATTTAGAAAAACGGTTACACTGTACGACAAACCTCAATTTTTTCAATAATTACAGGTAAAATTCAGCAGATTATGAAAGCAGATCTAAAAATGGAAGATACATGTATCAGCGTATTGAAAGTTTGCATTGCCAAGTGAACTACGTAGAGGGGGAAAGTTTCCCCCTCCAACATATTTTTTGATATTTTAGAATCCTTAGATTCTTAACATTTTAGATATATGGTGTTTTCGGAAATATTACTGATAATAATATGAGACATTTTTCGTCGGAAATTTAAACCCTCGAACGGACCAAGGGAGTTTTTTGGTTATTTTTATCAAAATATGGCTTAAAACCTCTTTTTAACAAGTCAGAATATTCCACAAATTGCTTTGTCATAAAGTTTTACTATAGGTTCCAGAAGACCTCAAGGGTGTAAATTCTATCTAATCTCCAATGTAGGGAAGGTACCACAAGAAGTGGTGTGATCTCTACCATCTTCATAACAGATCTTGTGTTGATGGAAATCTGAATGGAACCGGGTGTTAATTTCGCGTTTTATGAGCTTCATGGATATTCAAAATGTTGACCCTTTGTGGGGGAGGTGCCAGAAGGATTGTTCAGATCTACCACCTTTATAACAGATCTTGTGTTGATAGATATACTGGGATGTGCCAAGTCTTAACGGAATCGAATGTTAATTTCGTGTTTTATGAGCTTCAAATGTTTGTGGGAGAGGTACTAAAAGGAGTGGACCGATATATTCCATCTTCCCACCAGACCTTCGATTAATAAAAATATTGCGATGTGTGTAATTTGAAGTCAATCGGACACTTACATCGCATTTTATAAGAGTTATAATTATTCAAAATTTTGACACTTTGTGGGGGAGTTACCTTATGGAGTGGCCTGATCTAAAACTGATGCAAATATTAGGATTTGCAAAGTTGGAGCAAAATCGGATTAAACTTTCTCTTTCTGTACAGTAAATATTTATCTTTGAAAATGTTGACCTTTTGTGGGGGAGGTACCAGAAGGAGTGGACCGATATTGCCCATCACCGAACTCGATCTAAGTTTGATAATAATATTACGATGTACCAAGTTTGGATCAAATCGGATATTCCCTTCGAGAGTTATCGTGACAGACAGACGGACGGACGGACATCGATAGATGGACTTCAAACGTCCTGAAACGGATTTGGTCCAAAGAGATCTAGGGTCTATAACCAGTATTTCGATAGGGCACGTTTTGACGTATACCCTCTAGCCTATGGCTGAGGATATAAAAAACTCCACGATTTTTAGAAGAAAAACCCAACTTTAATGTTTAGACGTTCCTTGAAAGGTATTCCTTAAAAATCCACGATAATTGGTGAGCTGATCCCTAAAAAATATTCATTGGAATAATATTCTTTTAAAATCCAAAAGTATTGGTCAAAGGGTCCTTGAAATGCACGTTTTTTCCTTAAAAGTCTGCGTTTATTGATCCGTTATTCCATAAAAATATGTTTTACAAAATCCGCAAATATTTGTCAATTAGCTTTGGGAATTTGAATTGCAAATGTATTAAAAAGTATTTGAAAATAAATATTTCGATTCTTATAAAATTCATAATTTTACGTATAATACTAAATTCTTTCCATTACGGCAAATAATCCAAAATAATAGAAAAAAAGGGGAAAACAGTAGCGCCACCATATGTCACATATTTTTTTTTATTCTTCCAAAACAACAAACAATTAAAATCAATTAATGCCAATATAACTCCTTTCCTTTATTATCCCGAAAGCGGCATTGGATTAATTCTCATGTACCACACACACACGCACGGACACATCTTATGAGGTCACCCACAAGGAATTCCAAAGAATCAAGTCTATGATTCGAAGCCTAGAAATATCTAAAATATTACGAAGGAGGAATGTCGTCATCCCTGTCTGTGATCGTATTGTAAGGTTGTTCATCAGCGCCATCATTAGGCGAAATAAGAACAAGGGGGGCGTTTAATAAATTCCAATAATAACAATCAATTGTTGAAAATAAATCGAAAGAGATCACAAGGAAAAACAACCTAGTTATTTATGACCAAATCATATAGACGTGGAAAAGAACAACAACATTGTAGGTCGATTTCATTTTATTTGAGATTACATCAGCATTAAAAGAGGTTTACTATCCAATTGTTATCAACCATGGCATGCATTCTCTAAAACAACAAATTGCCCATACTGCTTGCTGGTGTCACACGGACTCACTCACTCACCCACTGCTCGATCAATTTGTTCTGTTGCCTTGGATTTTTTGCGGCTTCCATAAGTGAGTATCAAAATTTCACAAATTACTTGGAATTCCATTTCAAATTTCGTTCTGTGACAATTTTGTTTCTTTTTTTTTTTTTTTTTTGAGAAATGCCGCCTTTCCCCTATTTCCCTGTGGGACCCCAATGCATATTATGTCACTTGTGCTGCACTTGTGTTTCGCTGCGCATGTGCACAGCCTTCGAAAACACAAAGGAGTAGGTGGAAGAGAGAGAGAGAGAGCAAAGTTATCTCAGCCTAAGAACAAAAGGACAAACCTTTTCTCAGCCCATCAACAAACAATAGAGCTAAAACAATAGAAATGAGATAATTTCAAACCCATGTCATTTTTTTGTTGTTGTAACTCTCGAATTGCAACAACACGGCAATAAAAAAAGAGTAACAAAAACAAGCAAATGTCCTCCTTTTTGTCGAGCGTACGTAACAAATGCCGCAACATTTTGCCAGAAAAACAACAAGTGGACAACAAACTGCATTGCAACAGGTTCATGCCATTCGTTCGGACACTTGTTTTATAGGTTCTTAGTAGTCTACAAATGCAATTGTCGTAAATCTATCTTTTTTTCAAGTCACTTTTGAGATTTACAGCTGGTCATGCTTGACACCCAAGGAAATTGTATTATTACCGAAAGTAATAAGAAATTAGTATTCAATTGGAGTTGGATGGAAATTAATGGTTCGCTCTGGGAGTCTAATGCTTTGTTTTAAGAAAAAACTAGTAAGGAAAGGTCAAAAGTCGGGCGGGACTGACTATATGATATGTATTTAGCAGTGCTCCCATAACAAAAAAACTTTATATTGGGAATTTATGTGAAGTAGATCATACCAACTACGAACAGAATAACATTGGTGTATAGTGCACGATATAACTTCGATAAGAATTATATTAAAAACAAGTTAAACAAGTAAGGCTATAGTCGTGCGGGGCCAACCATGTGATACCCTACAACACTACAATATGTTGGAAGCCCCCTCATGTCCAAATTCATATTGGAAGAATTCGCTTTTGAAGTTACGTCACGGAGCACTGCCCAGATATTACCCTTAGCATTTTGACCAGGGACATTTTCCCAATATTTAGGCACTCCGTCGTGCTGTTAGTTTTTGTGGTCCATTTTGTGACTAAATATAATCCAATGGTCACCCAAAAAGCCAAAATTCTTCCCTGTGCTTAACTATCTTCTCAGGCGTGTCGATTGGCTTCAATTGTGTGATCAGGAAATTTTTTCTGTTTTTTGTTCATTTGAACCCCTAAATATTTTGCGATCATCTCCAAAAGCAAAAGGCCCCTCTGTGTCTCCAAAATTAGACTCATCTATATGATTTGCTTGTCTACGATATTTGGTTATATTCGTCGAAATCAGCATTAAAAGCCAGAAGTTCGCCTATTTTGTATTTCGAATATCGGCTGTAAGTAATGTTGGTATTTTTTCACACAAAAGTAGTGGTCCATTCTACCCGCTGTCTTAAATTCTAACTTCATGCGAGATTTCGTGTCCTTTAGTTTCTATTTGTGACCTTCATAACGGCTGCAAAATCAGGAACATTTTGAGTTTCAGGACCATTTCAACCCCTAAATATGTTGCGGACATATTTAAAAATAATAGGCTTAGCCCTTCTGAGCATAACCCTACCTTTGTGAAAAATTTCGTGAGGATCGAACGATAATTGCAATCTGTATATAATAACCCCAACCTGTGTTGTAAGGTGAAAAAATATTACAAAATATACACTTCAATATTATAAGTCAAATTGAAAAAATCGCATGCGATAAAAAATATGAAAAAATAAAAAAATGTCACAAAATACTACAAAATCTGTATGAACATCATTATTGGCATCTTTTTATGCGATTTTTTTAGAGTTTATATTATTATACCAAAAGGGCATTCTAAATTGCCAAAATTTGTCAAAATCGCAGCCAGTCTGGAGATATAAGCATTCTAGCTAACATCCCCCTCCTTTGTATATATACATTAAATATATTTCGCTATATATATCCGATATTTGTACCATCGGCATCTACGTAACGGTCAGAATTGACCTGTTCGTTTATTTGTGATTTCGCCGGGATTAAAAATATTCGCGGTTTAATGAAAAATTTAACTTTTATTTAACACAAATGTTGAGGACTATTTCACCCACTAAATATTACCCGATGACCATCAAAATTGGAAGGCTTCTGCCCAGCCATAAGTTCTAGCCTCATGCTAACTTCCGCTTTGATTGGTCCATAATTGCGACCTGTAGAGCAACTGCAAAATCATTAATTTTTTCAGGTTTTGATCCATTTCAACCCCTAAATATTATGCGATCATCTTCAAAAGAAATAGGGTTCTATTCTGACCCTTGCCCCACCTCCATTCTAAATTTCGTGAAGATAGGGCCATAATTGCGACCTGTAGAGTTATTACAAATTAACATGGACAGACGGACGGACGGACATACATAGCTAGATCGACTCAGCTTGGCGAGATAGGAAGATCCATATATACTTTCCTATGTGGGAAACGAATATTTCGTGGTGTTACATAATTTCTGGCCCAATCAAACTTATAATACCCCCAACACATAGTGTTGTAGGGTATAAAGATCTATTGGAGCAATATATGTACCGGACCGGTTTTCACCCAATGGAAAAATTCTGTGGAATATCCAAAAATCTATTAGATTTGGGCTGATATTACATACGGGGTGAGCAGTAACCGTAAAATCGGTTGAAGATATATATCGAAACTATATAAAAATCTGAACCAATCTCGATAAAATTTGGCAGAGGTATTTTCGAGCAGTATCTGTTGCCCGGTATCAAATATCATTGTTGTGGAGTGCATATTATGCATGTGAGAGACTTAAACCCCCAAATGTGATGAAACATATATATGGGAGCTATAGCTATATTTGAACCGATTTTCACCAAATTTGAAGTACTTGTTTCTAGGATGTATTCAGTCGGAATTGCCAAAATTCAGATCATTTGCGTTGATATTAGACATTTCGTGCACAAAAAAGCTGAAATCGGATAAAGATATATTAATGGGAGCTATATCCTAATCTGAACTGATCTCGATAAAATTTGACAGAGGTATTTTTGAGTTGCATAAGTTGTCTGGTACCAAATATCATTCTTCTGGAGAGCATATTACGAGTGTGAGGGACTTTAAACTCTAAATCGGATGAAATATATATGGGACCTATAGCTATATTTGAACCGATTTTCTCCAATTCTGATGTACTTGTTTCCAGACTTAATTCGGTTGGATGTGCCAAAATTCAGGTAATTTGGACAGATATTGGCCATTTGGTGCACTATTAACCTGAAATCGGTTGAAGATACAGGGTGAGATAAAAAAAAACTGCAACAAAGTCAAACGCCATAATTTTTATTTTTTTTTGTAAATCTATTGAATGAAAGCAAAAATTGTCGGAAACAGCATCAAATTTTAGAATATGTTTAGATTTGTTCGAATTGGTCACCGTTGGTACGAATTATGGCCTTCAAAACGTCACACGCTGCCCGAATATTGCTCTGCGGTTATTTGGCCACTTGGTTGAGGTGATCGACACTTTGGTATTTTTTAGTGTCAACCTTGCTTTCCCAAATACTCCAGACACAATAGTCCAACGGATTGGTATCTGGAGATTTTGGTGGCCATTGTGCGCTGGAACCTCATTTTGTAACCATTATTGCCTGGCGCGTGCTAAGTCCTATTGGAATGTCCAAGGCCTGCGCCCAAAATGTTTGCGTGTCCAAGGCTTTAATACACCCTCCAGAATATTTTCGCTATAATATTCGGCATTTATTCTGATGCCGTCGTCGATTAATACGAGCGGAGAGCGACCATCGGCTGTAATGGCAGCCCACACCATCACCATGGCCAGCGCTTGAGTTCTGGTGGCCGACCGAAGGTACACATTTTCAGCTGACTTCTTTGGCAAGTAAACGCGATCATTTTGTTTGTTTACAAACTGCTGGACAGCGAATGTTTTCTCATCTGAGCGGAGAAAACCAATTTTGCCAGTTCACCACTTTCGGCCAAGCGAAGCAACTCTTCAGATCTTTTGAGTCTATTGCCTTTCAGTTGCGGTGTAAGTTTTTGCACGTTTTTTGGAATTTCAATGGCTTTTCCCCGAGCTCATTTTTCAATATTTGCCAAATGAAATATTGCGATATGTTTAGCTCTCGAGCCATTTTTCGGCCACTGCGACGTGGGTTTCGATCAAGTCGCTTCTTTACTTTTCGAACCATTTTTGCAGATGTTGCTGTTTTTTTGTTCCGTCCACTTCCTTGACGTCGGGCTACGCTACCAGTATCATGGTAACGAGCGATGGTTCAAAACACAACAGATTTATTCACATTTAAATGCTGGAGTGCCCTAACGTTAGCCATTTGTGGTTTTCCAGCCAAATATAAAGAAATCACGCTTGAATTACATCACGAATAACTTTTTGTCTGGAAAAATGCTCACCAAAATGCTTTTGTATGCTTGGAAACAATATAATGGGCTGTCACTGGAATAATTTTAACAGCTGTCGGACGAGAAGCTTAAAAATGACAGCAGTCTGAAGTTGGTTGCAGTTTTTTCATCTCACCCTGGCCGACTTATTTCGCAAGTTATCACAGATATAAGTATTGAAAATTGTGACCCTTTGTGGGTGAGGTACCAGAAGTAGTTGGCAGATATATATCATCTTCACAACAGATCTTGCGTTAGCAAAAATATTTGGATGTATGAAAGTTGAAAAGAGTTGGATTCTTATTTCGCTTTCTTCTTGAACCCTATGTGGGGGAGGTGCCAGAAGAAATGGTCCAATCTCAACCATTTTTATAACAGATCTTGATGGAAATATTGAGATGTACCATGTCTGAATGGAATCAGATGTTAATTTCGCGTTATATGAGTTTCATGGACATTCAAAATTTTAGACCTTTGTGGGGGAGGTACCACAAGGAGTTGACCGATATATCCCATTTTCACGCAGACCTTGGTTTAATAAAAAATAATGTTGTGTGTGTAATTTAAAGGAAACCGGATGCTTATTTCGGATTTTATGATCCTTTTGGCTATTCAAAACTTTTACCCTTCGTGGGGGACGTACCAGAAGAAATGGTCCGATCCCTACGATCTTTATAACAGATCCTGTGTTAATGGAGATTTTAAATGTACCAAGTCTGAATGGAATCGGATGTTAATTTGTGTGTGTGATTTGAAGACAACCGGAAGCTTATTTCGGATTTTATGATCCTTTTGGTTATTCAAAACGTTGACCCTTTGTGGGGAAGGTACCAGGAGAAATGGTCCGACCATCTTTATAACAGATCTTGTGTCGATGGAAACATCGAGATGTACCAAGTCTGAATGGAATCGGATGTTAATTTCGCGTTTTATGAGCTTCATTGATATTCAAAATTTTGACTCTTTTTGGGGGAGGTACCGATGGAGTGAACTAATAAATCGCATTTTTACACCAGACCTTGGGTTAATAAAAATATTGTTATTATTATTGTGTTAATATTTTTTAAGAGTTATAATTATTCAAAATGTTGACCCTTTGTGGGGCAGGTACTTGATGGAGTAGACCGATATTGTCCTGACCTAGCACTGAGGCTAATACTAGGATTTACAAATTTGGAGCAGAATTGGTTTATCCTTTCTCTTTCTGCGCACTATTTTTTTTTGACAGTTTCGACCTTTTGTGGGCCGATATTGCCCGAACTCGATGTAAATTGTAATTGATGGAATTGGGTATAATTAGACATTGGCAAAATACTAAATTAAGGGAAATTGGGACCTCTAAAATTACACTAACAAACCTTTGCCAAAGAACCGCACCATCTCTCAAAGAGATTCCAAGTAACAAAAATCAAAGGATATTGCCGAAGGATATCTAAGACATATTTCAAAAGTAGAACATTTCTACAAATTAATGTCCTAGTAACTAAAATTCATATGGATGCATCTAGCCAATGAATCAACCAAGATCTTGTTGAGTTTAGATTAATTGCTCCCTCTCTCTATCGCTCATATGAAATACGAACCGCCCGGCTTCGGTACAATTACTCTCAGTAACTGTAACCTGTTGTTGAGGGCATAACCAAATATTTTCCAAGAATTTTGTCAACAATTGGTGCATCTTTGCATTGCATGGATCTACAATTTCCAAAGGACCAACACATGGACATACACACACATACTCACATACCATTAGACAATACCGTTGTCAACCAGCCGGTAGTAGTTTGTTGGTTGGCCTGATGACAGTGATGATGATGATGATGCTGCTGCTGTCGCTACTCCTATTTCTGGGGGTATGTTTGTGTGTGTGTGTTTGCTACACTTGTATCGGACATTGTATAACCTACATCGATATCTCTATGTTTGATGGGGTGTTGAAACCTACTCAGAGTTACCCTTCATGCCAATCCCCGCTGAGTCGGCTTTGGTTTTATGTTTTACACTTGTACACTGCTTCTTGGCCCTCTATTGTACTTATTTATCTCTTTCTGTGGATTATTGTTCCTTTCTTGTTTTTGCATAATATTGTCCATTGGCCTCTCGCTCAGTTGGAGGTTGGGAAAATGCCAGGGCACCACGATATCTTCAATTTGTTTTCTTAAGTAAACAACTTTGATAGCATCGTCCTGTTTGACCTGCTGGGGTACGCACGAAGAAACAGTGCAAAAAGGTGTCAATGTTATCAGATCGCTTCAAATTGCTTATCTTTTTTTGTTAATAGAAAAATTCGCACAGTTCACACCTTCTTTGTTCCGGTCTCATCATTATCATCATCTTTGTCGCTTTTCTCTCTTTGAGCAGATTACTTTTTTATCTTTCATTAATGGCGTGAAATTGTAATTCCGGTTCTCATTGCTTACGCATTAATTGCATGGGAACTATTTTCGAGGTGGAATATGAAATATTTGTATAGGTATTTAGAAGCTCTCTATTCTAGTTATATAAGAGCTGAAACAAAACGGAAACGTATAGAGATGGATTTTTTTAGGAAATTAAATGGGAAATATGACTAAAACGTAAAAATATCTTAAAATCAGGATTTTGGCCAAAAAGTGGACCGACTCAAAAATCTTGAACCCCATGTGGGGGAGGTATCAGAAAAAATAGTGCGATCTGTATCATCTTTACAACAGTTCTTGTGTTGATGGAAATATTGAGATGTACCAAGCCTGGATGGAATCGGATGTTAATTTCACGTTTTATGAGCTTCACGCATACTCAAAATTATGACCCTTTGTGGGGGAGGTACCAGAAGGACTGCACTGATACATCCCAGTCTTACACCAGACCTTGGGTTACTAAAAATATTGTTATGTGTTTAATTTGAAGAGATCCGGATGCTTATTTCGGATTTTATGATTGGTTTGGTAATTCAAAACTTTGTCCCTTTGTAGGGGAGGTACCAGAAGAAATGGTCCGGTCCCTGCCATCTTTATAACAGATCTTGTGTAAATGGAAATATTGACATATGCCAAATCTGAATGGAATCCAATGTTAATTTCGTGTTTTATGAGCTTCATGAATATTCCAAATTTTGACCCTTTGTGGAGGAGGTACCGGAAGGAGTGGACCGACATCTTTACACCAGACCTTGGGTAGATTAAAATATTATGATATGTGTTATTTGAACATAATCGGACTATTACGTCACATTTTATTTGAATTATAATTATTCAAAATTTTGATCCGTTGTGGGGAAGATACCAGAAAGTGTGGACCAATATTGTCCATTTTCTCATCTGAAATAGCACTAATGCAAGTATTAGGATTATCGGATTATCCATTCTCTTTCTGTGTACTAAATTATTTTCTTTGAAAATGTAGACATTTTGTGGGGGAGGTATCAGAAGGAGTGGACCGATATTACCCATCTCCAAACTCGATCTTAGTTTTATAATAATATTACGATGTACCAAGTTTGGTGCAAATCGGATAATTCCTTCGAGAGTTATCGTGCACATCAACAAGACAGACGGGCGGACACCGCTAGTCGACTCAAAATGTCCTCAAACGGATTTGGTCCAAAGAGACCTAGAGTCTAAACCGTTATTTCGATGAGACACGTTTTGTCCGTATTAAATGATATATACCCTCTGTAGCCAAATGGCTGTAGCCAAATATTTTTGCTAACACAAGATCTATTGTGCAGGTGATATATATCTGTAAACCCCTTCTGGTACCTCACCCACAAAGGGTCACAATCGTTATATATCGTTCATAACTTGCGAAACAAGTCAGCGATTCTTTACAACTTTCTATATCTAAATATTTCCCTCAACCAGAAACCTGAGATGAATATGGGATTTATCGAAATTTATGATCTCGCATAAAATTGGATATAAATTTTTGATCTTCTTGTAAGTTTGCCTATACCAATATTTTTTCTGTATTAGATGAAGTATGAAAATGGAATATTTCGGTCCGCTATATATTACCTATCGCATATTTCCACATTATCTAAAAATTTGCACATATCTCATATAAAGTATAGGAAGTAGTCGATATGGTCTATATTGGCCAAATGCTTCGGAACCTCCCCCAGAAAAGGTCAACAGTTTGAATAATCATAACTCAAGGCTGTCGGCAAAACCGACCGATACTATTTTACTTGTTTTTTTTACATTTTCACCAATTTTTTACATTTCACCAAACCTTATATATGTTAAGAAATTTCTTAAAACATTAAGACCCATTTGTTTATATTCAAGTCTATATATGGCCTTAAAAAGAATCCGAAAATCTGTCTCTTCAGATCCTTGGACGAAAAAAAAAAATACTTAATACAATTTTTTCCTTTTCCTTCTTTTTTTAGTAGATATTTCCAAATGAATCTCCATATAAAGACCCGACTGCACAAAAAGTGATCATTCTACTAAATTTTAGATTTCCAGTCCCATGCCTTCCCCAAATACTAAATTTAGTACCATTAAGTATTTTCTAGTAAATATTTCCAAAATCACCTTAAAATCCCAACCCAACACACTAACAGTGGCCCCAATATCAACATTTCGAAATTCTAGCTCCATCTGTTCAACACTTTGAACAATTCTCAACCGTACACACCAACATTAGCCCACATGCAAAACTCCAAGTTCTTAGCTTCAGCCGTTTCGTCAGTTGGTAAACTAAAACACAATCGCAAATGGCTTCAAGCCAGTCTTTGTTCAAACACCTATGCCTTTCTTTGTTACAAGGTTTTAGAACACCTTAGTAACCACTGCAACCACAGACACGAACCTCGTGAGAACGTTATTGTAAGGAAAGTGTAAACTAATATTTAACGAAAAAAGTAGTTTCTAAAAATTACTTTACTGCACACCCAGTAGTCACAGCGTGTAAATTACTCAGGGTGACTTGGATAACCTGATACAGTATTATCATAGACATAAATCATGCGGATAAAATTGGAACATAGCAAACACATAAAAAATGGAAAATTGTTGTCATGTTGCGGTAGATGGCGATGGTAGCATGAAACTATGCTATGTCACCATATCAGCAGATGTCGCTCATAGAAAGTTGAGTGAAAATTATTATGTAACTCATAGCTACAATGAGGATTTAAGTGAATCTACTCAAATCTAAAATGTTTAAAATATTAAAAGAGATACTCTTTAAGAATTGGAAATATTGCATTGTAACAGAAAAACTCTCGCCGACCATAAGAATTATTTAAATAAACAATTGTAATTCTTGAAAACCCAATATATTTCTTCAAAAGTCCTGTAAATCGTTTGTGGAAACGACACACTTGACCGTGAAAAAGATGGTTGGTGCGCCATCTGTTAGAAATCGATATTATTAATCTATATATTCATTACTCCATGGCAGTGTTGCCATCGCAAAAAATGCATATTACACACGGAGGATAAAAACATAACATATTAGGGAAAAATAAAATAAAATATGTGTCAATTTTTTTTATTTCTCTAACAAAAATTACCACAAAATGATTAGATTAGTTTACATAAGAGCCTTTTGCCGGGCTACATAAAAAAATGTATACACTCATTTAAATTAAATTATAATTCCAATATACAGGGTGAGATAACAACAAAGTCAAACGCTACAATTTTTACATTTTTTTTAAATATTATTGAATGAAAGCAAACAAGTTAAAAAGCAGTAAATTCGGCCGGGCCGAAATTTGAATACCCTCCACCATTTAGAACAAATTTGGAAATTTTCAAAAAATAAAATCCGTTAAAAATTCTGTAAAAACCTTAAAAATACCGAATATAGCCGTTATATTGGGGTCTGTAGGACGTGGACCTACATAGACATTGTTTGTTATAAGCCATTACCATATTCAAATTCGAAACTTTAAATAAACGGTGAATAAATCATCAAAATACCGTATATAAGGAGATACCTTTATATCGGAGCTATACAATGACCTGGACCTGTATAGACAATTTTCTTTCACAGGCTGTAGCGTCCATTACGAACTTCAAATACGGCATCTCAAACAATTTCTGTTAGTATTGTACCTAAAATCGTCAAAATACCGAATATAGGGAGGTACTGATATATGGGGCCTATACGAAGACCTGGACCTGCATAGACAATTTTCTGTTACAGACTGTAGTTCCCATTACGAACTCTAAATACGTAATTTAAAACTACTCCAGTGAATAATTAAGCTAAAATCATCAAAATAGCGAATATTGGGAGTTACCGTATTAGGGGGCTATACGAAGACGTGGACCTGCACAGACAATTTTCTGTCGTAAGGTGTAGTTAAATGTTAAATTCGAAACAATTCCGATGAATAATGTCGCTAAAATCATCAAAATACCGAATATCGGGAGGTACCGTTATATGGGAGCTTTATGAAAACGTGGACCTACATGACCCATTTACGAACTTAACCTGCTTACTGGCAAAAGAAACATGTGTGCAAAAGTTTAGCCTTCTATCTCAATTCGTTCCAAAGATAGAGTGATTACAACAGACAGACAGACAAACGGACATCGCTAAATCGACTTAGAATTTTACGCTGATCAAGAATATATATACTTTGTTGGGTCTGACATGAGTATTTCGAGGTATCGACAATTTGGTGTTTTTTCGTGCCAACCGGATTGGCATCCGGAGATTTTGGTGGCCATTGTTGCGCTGGAAATATAGCAAGGAACCTTATTTTGTAACCATTCTTGGGTGGGGCGTCCAGAATATTTTCGCGATAATATCCGGAGATTTTGGTGGCCATTAGGCCAAGCGAAGCAACTCTTTTCAGTCTATTTTCTTTCTGTTGCGGTGTAAGTTCTTGCACTTTTAGGAATATCAATGGCTTTACCCCGTGCTCATTTTTCAATATTTGCCGAGTTGAATATTGCGATATGTTCAGCTCACGAGCGTTTTTTCGGCTACTGCGACACGGATTTCGATCAAGTTGCTTCTTTACTTTTCGAATCTGGCTGGCTTAAGTCATCGGCTGGCTTCTTCGGAAATGAACAAAGGAGCCTAGGGCCAAAAGTCAACCTAAACCTCCTTTGTTCATTTACGAAGAAGCCAGCCAGATAAGCGCTTTATGTATTTCCAGCTTTAAAGCTATTTGATACTATAAGACTCCAGCACATAGTTGCATTTTTCTAGTTTCTTTGAAGTAGATCAACCTTTCTTATTGAGCCATGGCTACCACTATCACGGTAATGAGCGATGGTACTAGACACAACAGATTTATTCACATTTAAATGCTGGAGTGCTCTAGCGATAGCCACTTGTGGTTTTCAGGCCAAATATAAAGAAATCACTCTATCACGCTTGAATTCCATCACGAATAACTTTTTTTCTGGAAAATTTTTACCAAAATGCTTTCGACCGCTTGTAAACAATATAATGAGCTGTCACTGGAATAATTTTAACAGCGGTCAGACGAGTGGCTTAGAAATGACAGCAGTCTGATGTTTGTTGCAGTTTTTTCATCTCATCTTGTATATCTATGTTTAATTGTTTAAAAAAATACTTTCGAAACTTATAAATCAGAATTGAAAATTATGTGTTTACGTTTATGGCTTTTAATTTAACACGTCTCCATTCTATGTCAAAATCTCCCTTCATACTGATTGTCTTTGGAAGAAATCAATTTTTGTTGTGAGTCTCTGAATAAAACAATTTGTATTCTTAATACTTATCATAATTTTGATAAAATATATGACCTTTTCTGAATTTTCTGCCTTTTTTATTTCACTGGGTCTTGTCAAAATCGAAGTGGATTTGATAGTACTAGGTTTTTTAGACTAATACCTCAAATAAGTTTCGAGTTCTTAGGACAAACTTTGGCCTTTAACATATGCAAAGAGCCCCCGATATTTTGAGATGTTTTTCGATTTTTTTGTCATATTTTTCTTTAATTTCGCCAAATTTTGGTATATAAAACAATTTATATGTGGGAGTAGTACGGAAATGTATAAAAATGTCCCCTGTTTCTAGTTATCGCAAGGGTGTTGGTCATATTTTCCAATCAAGTTGGTCGAAAGATTTGGTTTAAAAAATCGGTCATGTCGGTACACATTTTGGTATAGTCCCTATAAAAGGATAAACCCATATTTCTATTTATTTATTTTTTTTTTGTGATATTTTTCCCTTAATTTCACCAAATTTTTGTAAGGTACGGAAATGTGTAAAGATTCTAGTTATTGCTAGGGTGTAGGACATATTTTCCAATCAAGTTGGTCGAAAGATTTGGTTTAAAAAATCGGTCATGTCGGTACACATTTTGGTATAGTCCCTATAAAAGGGTAAACCCCAATTATTATTTTTTTATTCATATTTTCCCCTTAATTTCACCAAATTTTGGTAAGCAAAAAATTCATATGTGGGTTCCCCCTTTGGTACGGAAATGCATAAAAATGTCCCCTGATTATAGTTATTGTAAGGGTGTTGGTCATATTTTCCAATCAAGTTGGTCGAAAAATCTGGTTTAACAAATCGGTCATGTCCATACTAAAAGAGGAACCTCCATAGACAATTTTACACATCACGGATTGACATCTACCAAATCCGCTTAAATACTAAATTTGAAAAAATTTCGTGGGTAAATGTGACTAGGATTATCAATGTATCGAGAATCGGTGGGTATCGTTATATTTGCTCATATTTTTATTAACCCAAGGTCTAGAGTGAAGATAGAATATCTCTTCTGGTACCTCCCACACAAACAGTCAAAGTTTTGAATAAAGAAAACAATTATAAAATCCGAAATAAACATGCGATTATCTTCATATTTCAGAAATCCTATTATTTCTACCAACACAAGATCTTCTGTGACGATGGAATATACCGGTCGACTCCTTCTGGTTCCATTTTTTAATTTAAATGCGAAATTAACATCCGATTCCACTCAGACTTGGTACATCTCAATATTTCCATCAACACAAGATCTGTTATAAAGATGGTAGAGTTCGGGCCATTTCTTCTTCTACCTCCCCACATTGGGTTCAAGATTTTGAAAAACAGAACGCTCAAATGAAGCGATATAAGCATCCAACTCTTTTTAAATTTCACACATACAGACATTTTTGCTAACACAAGATCTATTGTGAAGAATATATATGTCTGCAAACCCCTTCTGGTACCTCGCCCACAAAGGGTCAAAATGTTCAATACTTTTATCTGGCATAACTAGCGAAACAAGTCAGAGATTCTTAACAGCTTGTTATATCTAAATATTTCTCTCCACCAGAAAACTGAAATATATATGGAATTTATGATTTCGAATAACATAACTCGTTTTTTTTTTTTTGTAGATTAATGTGTTAGAACTAAGGACCATCCAAAATTTGTTGAATTTTTGAAAATTTCATGAAAATTAAAAGAAGCTAAGTTTAATCCATTACTAAAAGAGAACAAATATTCTAAGTGAAATACAGAATCTAAATTTGACTATTCGGATAGAATCCGAAACATCTTTTTTGTATACGCTAGTGTATTTGATATGAATTTGTATATTTAGTACAAAATATGGCCAATATATTTAACATTACTTAGGAAATAAATTAAATGAAATTTATATTGACTTTAAACTATTTGTGTGGTAGAACCTCTTTTTCGATTCACAATTTACTTTTCAGAACTACAAGAATGTAAAAATTTCTGCTAAGATAACCGATTTTCCAACCCTTCCAGGCAGGAAAACCTTTGACGTAAAGAGAAAACTATGGCCTGAATTCGACTCCTGTACGACCTTATTAAATTGGGCATGGTTAATTCCTTAGTCTTAGAATTTCGCGTAGACTTTAAGAACCTATACTTGGATTTTTACGTACGGATGTGTCTACTGCCATAAATTCAGATTTAAAAGAAGGAAACCAGGCATAATTTTCAATTTTGAAAGTCAGTGAAAATTTACACTGATCTACCCTTTATGGGCAAGATACCAAAATAGTAGACCGCCGATATTTTTGATTAAGAAACTATAAATTGATTGCATCACGATGGGACTCTATGTAACAATCTCTGCTGCATTTAAACGTTCATTGTTAGTAGCGTATGTTTATACTAAAAAAAAGACAATTTGTTTGTTATTGCATTTTAAATCTTTATATTGTTAAAAAAACATTACCCTCTCTTTTTCGAATACAATTTATATTTTGATTTTAATTTAATTTTCAAAAATTCGTACCAAAATGTACGACCGAATACAAAACATCGGCACAATCGTCCAACAAAAATCAACCCTGACCAAGTATGGCTGAACATTTTCCAGCGAGTTGACCCGATTTAGTGCCACTTGAACGAATCGGTGACAACGAGTTTGGTGTATCGAGTTCTTCTTGGTGTGTTATTTTATTCAGCGTCATTTTCATTTTCGGTGTTGAAAGTTGAGAAATTTTTGTAATTTTTTATTAGAGGTAATTTTGCGGCAAAACAATTAACACCAAACGCAAAAACAGTAAACACCTTAGCGCGAAATGAAAACATCGCCGAAATAGAATGAAAAATATCGTTAAAAGCGTTTTACGGTTTCCGTCGGGTCTTCTGCGACAAGAAAATGAAAAAAAGTAATACCACCACAAAATACTCTTCTGATGATGGTACGGAAAAAAGCATAATCTTCTTCCTCCTTGACAACCTTTTTTTTCCTTTTAGTGCTGGTTAGTTCGGTTCTATATCGAAAGTGTCAAAAGTGCTCGATTAATATTTGTAACGTGAAATAAGAAAAGTGTTGAATGTAAAAAAGCGTGCTAATGAAAAAAAAAATGAGATTCTATGTAGCAAAAAATTATGTGTGCAAATAAAGAAAAATTTCATAAAATCTTGTCTCTTTTTGGCCTGTTTGGCTGAATTTCGATTTTTTTGTGATGGACGTCGTCTTTTTTCTTCGTCCGTTGTCGTAGTCGTCGTAATTTTCTCTTGTTAGTGGCTGGCTGAAAAAAGTATTTTCTGTTTCTCGTTGGTCTGCCTGGTTGGTTAGTGGTTCATTCGTTTGATGCTCAATGCTCACAGGCTAGATGGCGAGTAGTGTGGAACGTTTTTGTGTGTGTGTGAGTGCGACTGACAACTGCTGCAAGTGTATGTTTTCTCCTCTATACAGCGGTTTGGTTGTGTGTTTTTCGTTCTTTTGTCGTCTACGGCTATGGTTATGCCCAAGTGCGAAAGAGACGGCTACAACAATAATAACATGTCGACTTTTGGTAGAGATGACAAAACAACACAAACGTTTAACAAATGAGTAGTCTACTGTGGGATTTTTTCAATTTTTTATCGAATAAAAGTGCTAATGAAATTAAATTTTTACCAAAAATAAGATTTGGAAAAGCATTTGTGTGACTTTGAAGTGGATTTCTTTGATGCAGCAGCCAAACCCCCCATTTCTTATTTGGCACAAAAAAAGCGCTGTACTCGTTCGTTTCTAGTGCTCCCACTCGTTGGATTTCATTGTTGTGTGAGAAAGCCGATTACACCCGAAGTATGTTTTTCTACACTTGCTTTCATGCGACCGGTGTTGCCAATGTGTTAGTTTTTCACGCCCTTTTCTCGTTTGTTCCACCAAAAAGGGGATAAATTTCGTACCATTGTTTCAATTTATTTTTTGTAAATATTATCAGCTGTAGCAGTAGTAGACAATATGCTATTCATAACATATGACATCAAAAAACAACAAGATGTTCAAAATTATAAATATAAAATTGGAATTTAAAAGAATATTTGCAAATTTGCCGAAATATATTTAAATTGCAATTTAATTGACAAAATAGGAATTTATATTAGGGAAGTTTTCTTGTGACAGTTCTTTGTGTGTTGGAGAGGGAGAGAGATAGGAAGGGAAATGGAAAAAATGCTCGTACCGGCAATTCTTGCTATATTTGTATACAAAAATATTATTGAAATAACATCAAATGCAATGATTCAAAACAAAAATTGCTGAAAAATAATTGACTTGTAATAGGTAAGTTCACAAGAGAACGAAAAAAACGCCTTGTCTAAATCGGGACTAAGCTATATGTACGCTATCAGGTATTTTCAACTCTTCGTTGATAGCGAATTGCCAGCTTTTTTGTGAAGTTTTTTTTTATAAAAGGAAAACATTTCTAATTAATTTTTCCTACAAGCCTAAAATTCACTAAAATAAATTATATAGTCGAAATAGCATTTTCTATTGATAATTAAATTTTTTATTTAAGAAGAAAATGATAAATACGTTGGATTTATTACCCTATTCAGAGCAGGTCCATAAAACATACCAAATAGTTTGTTGGAGAAGGTCAAGACAAAACGAGTTAAGTATTAATTAAAACGTTCAAATCAAAAAACTCGTATTTATATAAAATTTGAAAAAAAAAAATGATCAAAAAATGTGAAAGGATTATATATTTGTTGATTTGTTGCCACCATGGTAATCAAGGCCAATATAAGGTAGGACGAGAAGACTACTCTGGCAACAATTTGACAATAAACTTAGTAGTTTTTGCACTATTATGATTTGATTCTCGTTGAATTGTAAATCACAATTATGCCTTTTGACAGGAAACTTAGTTGTCAAATAGGTCAAATTAAATCGAGTTAACTTCTTTGAATTTCTGTAATTTAACTTTTCAAAATTTAATTTTCCTTCTCTGATTTTTTGTTTATGAATATACCTTTTGAAAAAAAATTCAATTATTACTTAATTTGTCCCTGCTGACAATTTTCTTAACTAGGAAATACAAAATTTTATCAAAAATATATTTTTTCCTTACAAAAAAAAACGTATGACGACTATTGGAACATATCGCAGCGACAATAAGAAAATTAAAAGCGGGTATGATAAGGAATGGATTCCAAAAAATGCCCCCTTTAAAATATTTATTCTTGAGTTAAACAAGGCCATGTTTCGATCTATCAATTTGACAGCAGAAAAGCCAAACCGGTTCCCATCCGATATTTTTGTGAACCAAATCACTGTTTAAAAAAGCTATTGAGAAACGTTGAAATCTCATTGGAGGCTAGGCAAAGCGATTAATTTAATGAATTTTTATAATTGGTTTATGTCTGTGGAATTGGGTACGTATGTATTTATGGAACAACTCTAGTAAAAAAAAAGTAAAAGAATTTCTTTTTCCAGAGGTAGACATTTTTACCCTGATTCCGGGAAACTATTTTTTTTGGGAACGTACCCAGATGAGAATATCTCTGGATTCACAAAAGGTATTAGCACAAATTGAAGGATTTTGGAAATGTGAGAGTGTCAGCAATAATTTAACATCAATTTGATGTCGGCGTCTTGATCCCGGACTTTCGGGTCAAAAGTCTGGGGTTCCGAGTCCGTCTCCCAAGAAAAAATAATTTCGCGGGATCAGCGTTAAAATAACTACCACCGAAAATTTTTCGAAAAAAACTGAATAGTTTTTACTAAACTAGAGTTAAGCCCCGAACCATTGTGAACCATTAAACCGAACCAAACCAAATCGACAATTTAAGTGAAGAGTGAAGACTTTAGATTCTAAAGTCGATTTAAATACCATTAATTGGTGGAAAAAATAAGAGATAGGAAGTAGATTAAAATGTTTTCTGATATTTACATTCATATTATAAAAACCCGTTCTATTTGTGGATTCGGAATTGGATACAGCACCAGTACCTGCAAGAATCGACTAGTTTTGCAATTTTTTTCGATGTCATAAAGGGAAAATCGATTATCGATGATAAGACTTTCACATTCTTGCAGTTCTGGGGCAGACCAATAGTAAATCGACTTATGCCAAAAACGAAATGAATCCCATCACATATTGTTGATATTTTCATTTTTTGATGAGAACCAATTTTCGGTTTATTGTATAGAAAAAAATACAAATATTGTAGATTCTTGCAGGTTCGGAAACAGAGCACTATAGGAAGCTGGTGCTGATTACAGACAAAAATCACTTGTCTGTTCCAAAACTGCAATATTCTTAAAGATTTTATTACCATAAACAATTTTTCCTTTACGATATCAAAAAAAAAATTGCAAATTTCACCATTTAAAAAAAATAATTAAAAGATAGTAACTTTTTTGTGAAAGTATACAAGATTTCAAATTAGAGTAACTTGAACTTAATGTAATAGCAAATTAGCATTCAAAACTGAAATTTCGAAAACTTACATATTTTTCCTTTGGGATCAACATTGAACATGGCAATCAACGTTGCATTTATCCGCCATTGAAAACTTAAAATATAATTACAATAACAAGTGTTGACAATTGTCAAAACGCTAGAAGTTAAAAGTGACACCTATTAACATTAATAATATTGGACACCAGTGGGTATTTGCATTGCATTTAAACGCAATCACGATTGCATATATTTTTAATTTTGATATTAAATTAACTTCAAAATAAAGTACAAATAAGATTTCATGTATATGTTACATTAATGTTTAACATTGTTGTGGAATTCTTACAGCTTAATCTAATATTTTTAATTTTTTTCTATTTGCGATTCAACGTCGACTTTACCAATAATTTATTTCTATTTCGTTTGTTTAACAAAACATTATTTTTTCCACATTTTTTTAGAATGAAAATTTTTAAATCGGCAGCTAATTTTTCGTCGTTTTGCAATTTGCTCATTTAGTTTTGATGGATTTCCTTCACCTTTTTTGTTTACATTCCTAATGGAAACTTGGTTACGAAAAATTATCCCCCTTTTCTTTCGCATGGTACGTAACTCGTCGCATGCCGAAACCGTACACAAAACGTACATGTTATGTTACACGAAAACAATTTGGCAACACTGGCCGCCTCTGAATGCGACTATACATCGGCTTCAGTCTTCTTCCTAGTTCTGTTGCTGTTCGTTTGCAAAATCAGTTGACTTTTTCGCTACTGCAACATAAACGGACAAAATTTTGTGTTTTTGATTGTTGCAAAAAGTTTAAAAAACTAATTAAAAATCAACAAAAAATCCTAAAAATATTTGGTAAAAAATTGAAATTCAAGAAAAATTCAGAGAAAAAATAGAAATTAACAGTTTCCCAAAAAGTGAACATGAACAAAAAATATTTGTGCGGTACATTTTCAATTCGATAATTTTGTATTTTTGTGCAATTTTTTCTGTAATTTCGGTTTTTGGCAGAAAAATTTTATGAATTTTTTTAAGTCTGAAATTGGAATAAAACAAAATTTTTTCTCTGATATGTGCATTAGAAATTTTAAGATTCAACAACGACGACGTGAAAGAAAAACGAACAACCAAAAAATTTTTACAGTCGCAAGTCTGTGTTTTTCTTTCTTTTTCCAATACTGCTCGCACTCATAGAGTTTAAATGGTGGTATTAAAAAATATAAGGCATGATGAGATGTGTGTTGTATAGTGTAGATGTGAGAATGTATGTGAGTGTGTGCGGTGAAACAAAACGAGCACGGGCGAGTAGTAAAAATATGAGAGTGGCTAGCAAATTGGCTTAAAGAAAAACGTTCGTACACGGGAGAGAATATTTCGTGTATAGCGAGTAGTGAATGATGGCAACGAGTAACGAATGGTGGTGGTGTAGTGTAGAAAAGAAATGAGATTTGTTTTCATCGTCAATCTTTATACCTATCAACTGCTGCTGCAACACCATAAGCAAAATCGAGCGAGCGGTTACAGAGTTGTCTATCGGTAACAGCTCTAGCTAACCACCAGTCAGTCAGACAGGCAATCAACCAGCTATCCATCCATCTAGCTATAGCTAGCTAGCTCTTTTTTTGTTTGCATTTAACAAAAATATTTTGTATTTTCTCCAAACGCACACAGGCACGCCAATGCACACTGTATTTTGACCATTGCTCGTTTGTTCATGTTCATGTTGCTACTCTTGTTTCTTGGACAAAATTATTTGTGTCTATATTTTTGTTCGTTGGCATGTGTGTGAGTGTTTGGTGGTGTTCGGAACGAAGTAACAAAAACAAGATAGAAAAAAGCGCGCAACACTTTTCTTCTTTCACTTTACACAAAAATAAAATAGCAGACATCTGACGACGACGACTTACTGGCTATTGGAATTAATGAAATCAACAATGTTGTTTTGTTTTCAGATTTGTGCAATTCTCTCTTAAAACAAGTATGAAGTTAAGCAACGACGTTCTTCTATTAAACAAAGACAACGACAAGTATTAAACAACAAGAATTAATGTGGAAAAGGCGTAAAAAGTTATTTAAAAAAATTAAAGAAAACTGTCCTGGCTCCTAGTAGCTGTTAATGAATGACTGGAGAAAAAAATATTGAAAAGAAAAAAAGTGAAAACAATGTGGTTTGAAAGTCAATATGAAAAATCCGGAAGAATAAGACCTAGATATGATGTGCTAAGTGCTAAATGGGTGAAGGAGTCGGCGGAGGCAATTTGCAGCTAAAGCCACTATCCCATATCACCTACCCACAGTGCAACGCAGACGGCCAACAACAGCGATCGTCAGCAAAAAGTTAAAAAAAAAAATTAATTAAGAAAAGCATGAAATTTCTACGCTAAGCAAAGCAAGTTGAGATTCTTGAGGCCAAAGTGCTCAAAGATCTAAAAAGTACATTCTTTAAAAAAATTACAGAGTGAGTTTTGAAACAAAATGCACTCAAGCGTGTTTTCTAGTAAAATCACATGTGAAAAATCGTTGGATAAAAAAGAAGTTAATTTTATTATAACCAAATCAGCAACAACAATCCGTAAAAGAAAACAGCAGCAGCAGCAACAAAGAGACATATTGTTTTTTAAACAACGACGTCGACGTTTGCAACCTTGGCTATATCAATTCCTGCTACCAGTGACGGCAAAGTTCTCAACAACAAAACTAACGGCAGCAGAATTTTAAACAATCAACTCCTAGTTTGCAAAAATTAAAAAAGAAAATCCTAAACCATTGCCGTCAACAAAATACAAGAAAGTTCCTCGTTCTTATTTCTTGCAATTTGTTTTTATTGTCCAAACATTAAAAAGCTGCCTTAACGTCAGACACGTCGAATTGCAATCAATACATCCATTACAATCTTTTGGTCAAAAGTGCTTATTCCCATTTTTTCTAAAAAAATAAGCAAAAGGACTTCTTAACGAGAAGTGTATAAACAGTAAAATAAACTTTAAAATACCGAAAAAAAAAAACAAACTTTTGCTACAACCAAACGCGAGTGTCCAAACAAAACAATTGCAAGTAACAATTTTGTTCTCATTACACAAAGCCAAAATAAGAAAACAACAGACATTTTATGAATGATGGCCGATCACATGGAAGAGCCTCCGCAAAAGCGGATGAAAGTTGATGACCTATACATGTTGGAAGAGAACCTGCCCGATGAACTAGTCTCTACATGGGGTGATCAGTTGGGCGGTGGTGGTCCGGGCTCCGGGTCAGTGTCAGGTGGTGGCCCACCAAATCATGGCATGGCTGTAAATGTTGGCGGTGTCGGTGGCCCAAATAAACCTCCAGCTCAGGGACCCGGACCAGGTGGTGCTGGTGGTCCCCAATTAAATGGCTCAGTTGATGACGTTAATTCAGCGGGTGGTGGTCCAGGCGGTAATCCCTTGCGGCAAATGCAACATCATCAACATTTGCAGCATTTGCTCCAGCAACAGGTTTGTCATGTTTTCCATTTATTGTATGTTTTCCATTTATTGAAGCCTGAAAAGTGGTTTAGTTTTGATTATCGCCTGTATAACTATATTTCCCAACACATTTATTTTAGGGTAACAAAAATCCTGGCATGGTTGGCAATACAATGGGAGCAGCTGTCATGAACCAATTGGGCAGTAAGTCACCTAATTTACAATCTCCAAATGCCGGTGGCATGCAAATGTGTGCCATTGTTAACTCGATGCCAATGTCCATTTCGAATAATGGCACGCAAATGAATTCCATGTCAGGTAAGGAGCAAAATCACTTGCATAATCTACTTTATTACATTTGGAGTTCTTAACACAACATTGTGATTTAACAGCATATACGTTAACATATATAATTAGAATCAGTAAATATTATTATTTGTGAGAAGACAAGAAAGAAAAATGTCATCTTTAAAATATCCATGTCAAATCGCTATTTCAAAAACACCAGTAGAAGAACAGATTGTGCCATAAAAAGTAATCATATCGCACCCAAATATTTGTATATCAACATAAATTGTAAATTGATCGCTTGAAATTTAAGACCTGTAGTTGGATTCTCTAACTCTAGGTAACTTTCAAAGAAAGAATTTTTATCTAAACCGAAACCACAAAGTACCGAATTAGTCAAGACAAAACTGTTAAATTTTCATCCCTGTTATAGAAATTTCAATTATATTTAAGACCGCGATTAAAAGTTAAGAAATATCAAGATGCTAAGTTTTATGTAAAGGAAAAATGTTTTATTTAAAAATAGTATAATTAAAAGAAATTACCATGTTCAATTTTAAATATGACTGTCAATTAAGTATTCTACGTACGTAATAATACACTTGCAGATTCTTTATTTTATAAAGACGTGTACAAAATCAAAGAAATTGCAAGTTGCTTATAAAACATAGGGCTAATATTGAAAACAAAACTTTAAAATTACGAAGAACTTTACCTATTGTTTTAATGTCAACCAACTTAATTTCCGTCCTTTAGGTATGAATACCATTGCTCAGGGAAATATGGGTAATATGGTGCTAACGAATAGTGGAATGGGCGGCATGGGTGTCGGTGGTGCTGGAATGATCAAACAACAGATCGGCGCAGGACCTGGAGGCATGATGAATGCCGGTCCCGGTGGCGTAGGTCCTGTGGGCCCTGGAAATATGGGTCCGGCTGTTGGAGGTCCTCAACAGGGAATGCACATGGGTGGTCCTGGTGGACATCCCCAGGTAATGCAAAATGGACCAATGATGCGTATGGTGGGTCAACACATGTTGCGTGGTCAAAATCCACATTTAATGGGTGGCAATGGTCCCGGTGGTATTGGTGGCGGCCCACGCATGCAGAATCCTAATATGCAAATGGGTAAGTTTATAAAATCATTGCTATTTTCTGTTGTAAATTTAGAAGCAACGACCAAAAAAGCTTCCATTTGGACAAATTTATGTTTTCCAATTCGCCAAAAATGCATTGTCTTCATTATTTGTTTATTTTGTATAGGCCAAATGAACAACATGGTTGGTGGCGGTGTTGGACCGAACGGACCCTATGGCGGTGGGGTCGGTGTCGGCAACGTGGGCAACTATGGAGGCCCTGGCGGTCCTCAAGGTGGTATAAATGTCAATGCTAACAACCCGCAGCAGCAAATGTTGGCTCAGCAAATTGCTGCACAACATGGTGGTGTACCACCGAATATGACGGCGGCTATGCAACAGGGACAACGAGGACCTGGTGGTGTTCCACTTGGTATGGGTGGTGCCGGTGTAGGTGGTGGTGACGGCAATGGTGCTGGTTTGGTCGGTGGACCACAGCAACAACAGATGAATAATGCTCAAATGAATCCCAATCAACAGCAAAACCCACAGGGCGGTTTAATGGGTGGCATACGACCACCACAAACCGGTCCCGGTGGCCCTCAGCAAAATTCCATGATGTTGTCACAACAACAACAGCAGCAGCAACAACAACAGCAGCCTGGAACATCCCAACAGGGCGGTAATGCAGGAGGCGGTGGTAATGCAGGTGCTGGCAGCGGTGCCGGTGGTGGTGGCACCGGTAATCAACCCATCACTGAAGAGCGAAAAAAACAAATTCAACAACAACTTATGCTGTTATTGCATGCGCACAAGTGTAATCGGCGCGAAAGTCTCAATCCCAATCGCGAAAAATGTAATGTCCCATACTGTAAACCCATGCAGGACGTTCTTACACACATGGCCAACTGTAAGCAGAGTCGCGATTGTACTGTGCAGCATTGCATATCCTCGAGACAAATTTTGATGCATTACAAGCAATGCCAACGTACCGACTGTATTATTTGCTTTCCATTCCGTCAAAATCACGCTTTCCAAAACAACAATCCCAATGCGGCGGGAGGCAATGCTGGTGGCGGAGGAGGTAGTAATGCAAATCAGCAAGTGGGACAACCAAATGCAAATGATAAACAAGTTCCAGGAGGAGTTGGTGGGCCACAACAAGTCGGTGGTCCGCAACAGTCCGGTGGTGTTGGAGGAGTACAACCTGGTGGAGGAGGTGTGGCTCCAAATGTAACGGCAGGTGCTGGCGGTATGCCCGTTGGAGCAGGTGTTGTCGGTCAAGGTCAAATGAATATGAAACCAAATGCTGGCGATATGCAACAGCAAATGCAAAATGCCCCTCAAAATCCGAATCAAGAGATAAGAAGATTCGATAGTATGGGCATGCAGGGAGCCGTAGGTAATGCTGGAGGTCCAAATAATATGATGCAGGGCAATGCCGTTAATGTCCAACAACAGCAAATGCAGGGCATTCGAATGACAGGAGTACCCCCAACGGCGCGTGTCATGTCTACAGCGGTTGGAGGACCTGGTGGTGGCGGAGTTGCTGCAGGACCTTCATCAGGCGGAAACAATGATCAAGCCGGCATGCGCCAAGTTGTAAATAATCTCTTGATTAGTGGGGGTGGTAATGGTCCTGGCACCGACGGTGGTATACAAAATCAACAACAACAAATGCTACTCCAAGGAGGGCCAGGAGGACCAAATAAATTTCAAATGTCAGCACCACCCACACCTCGCCTTTCTGATCTGCTGAAACCCGGTCTTAAAGTGACGACAGATCCCACCCAAGTTCAATCGAATGCACTTAACCAGCAGCAACAACAACAACAGCAACAATCGAACATTCCCCTGTCGGTCAATGTACACAACAATTTCAATAATTCCAATATAAACAACCTCCTCGGTGGTGGCGGTGGAGGAAATGGCGGCGATATGATGGGTGCTGGCGGTCCAGTTGGTGGAGCACCACCTAACAAGCAATTAACACCACAAGAATTGGCTAAGATGAAAATGCAAGCCCAGGCTAGTGGCGGTGCCGGTGGCTTAGTGGGCGGTCCCAACAACACTGCTTCCAACAACAATGGAACAGGAAATCAAAATGCAACCGGCGGTCCTGGTATGCAAGGAGGTGGTGTGGCCAGCGTTTCGGGAGGAGCTAATAATGCTGGTGCCGGCGGAGCTCCAACTACATCGCAGAATACTGGTGGTGTAGCTGGAGGTGGAACTGGTGGAACAGGCAGTACTTCCGGCGGCGGTGGTGGTGATGAAAACAAAGATTGGCGAGAAATTATTACAGATGACCTTCGCAAGCATTTAGTGCACAAATTAGTACAATCCATCTTTCCCACATTCGACCCAGCCACCATTTTAGACAAACGCCTGCATTATCTCGTTTCTTATGCTGAAAAAGTCGAACGGGATATGTATGAAATGGCCAAATGTCGTTCAGAGTACTACCACCTACTAGCTGAGAAGATTTACAAAATCCAAAAAGAGCTGGAGGAAAAACGTATCAAGAAAAAAGAGCAACAACTACTCCAAATGCAGCAGCAGCAGCAACAGCAACAAGGCGTTGGTGCTGGTGGAGTAGGCGCTGGACCCAGTAATGCAGCAGGTGGTGGTGTCAATGTTGGCAGCGTTGGTTCTGGCCCTAGTTCTGCAAGTGGATTACCTGGTCAGCAAATACCTCCCGGTCATCCAGGACAACAGCAAATAAGGCCAATGGTTAGTCCCATGGGAGGAGGAGGTGTCGGTCCTGGTGGACCTGTTGGTCCAAATCAGGGTGGTGGTATGCCAATGGGTGGCGGAAGTATGATGCAACTTCGTGGTCAAGCTCCCGGTAACGTTGGAGGCGGTGGTCTAATGCCCGGTCAAAATATGGGTGGAATGCGTAGTCATTCACCTGGGGGTAATATGTTGGCAATGCAACAACAGCAGCAACAACAGCAACGCATGCAATTCCCGCAACAAGGTAACATGCTAGTTGGACCACCCGGTCCCAGTCCCGGTGGCAACAGTATGGGTGGTGGCATATCGGCATCACAGCAAAGTATGGTTGTTCCGAATCCTGTACTTTCGCCATTCACAGGACAAGCGATGCAGGGGCAGCCTGGCACTGGAGGTGTAGCTGGTGTTTTGACCAGTCCAATACCAGGTCAGCAGCAGCAATTTATCAACGCTAATGGTGGAACTGGTGCTTTCACCGCACAACAATTGATTGATAATTTAAAACGGGAACGTATGATGCAACAGCAGCAGCAGCAACAACAACAGCAGAGTGGAATGCTAATGCCACAGTCGCCTTTCAACAACAGCAACAACAACAACGCTGGCAATACACAAATGTCGCAGCAGTCAAATGCATTCACATCTCCTATGTCCCAGCAGCAGCAGCAACAAAAGCCGAACATGATGGCCAATGCTGGAGGCGGAAACATGGGAAATATGCCTCCCACGCCCACAAGCATGGAATCACTTTCAGCAGTAATAGGTGGTGGCACAAGTGCATCAGGACCAACCAGCGTAACTAGTACTGCCTCTGCGGGAACTGTAGGTGCCGCTGGCGGCATGGTCGCAGCACCAAGTCCCTCGCCAAGTTTCACAACAAATGGTCCCATCGGTACCCCGATCAACAATAATCCACCATCGGTTCCATCATCTTTGATGCAAACTATTGGTGGCGATCGTGGAAATACCCCACCACCAGCAACATCAGTAAATCCCTCATCTCCCGCCTCAGCAAATGCAACACCTGCAGCTACAACAGCATCAAGCACAGGTACGGTGGGTCTACAGCCCTCCTCTACACCCTCTAACACTACTCCAACATCATCAGCGCCAGCAACAGTGGCATCTTCGTCATCTTCGGCGACGATCACCACAACAACAACTACGGCTACATTGTCCTCATCTAGTACTACCTCGGCATCAGCAACCACGTCAGTGGTGTCGACTTCGGCGGGCACTTGTCCCACAGCAATAACCAGTTCTATGTCCAGTTCATCAAGCACGACAACAACGGCTGTAACAGAAACCAGTGTCGCTAGCAATGGCCTTGCTCAAAATCAACAACAAACTACATCAATGGGTAAGGGAAATACTGGCGGCACATCCACGACAACAACAACTACCTCAGCCATAAGCTCAGCACTACCATCAACCAGACCCGTCAGTAGCAGCAATAGTTTATCCTCCCAAATGGCAGCCCTAGAAGCAGCAGCCCGCGACAACGATGACGATCCACCTAACTCTCCCAACAGCGACTCACAAAATGCGGGCAAGTCGTGTAAAGGTAAATTGGATTCCATAAAGCAGGAAGACGACCTTAAAAAGGAGTTTATGGACGACGGCAGTGCCGGAGAAAATTCTCAGCAAGAATCTTCAGCCGGTGTGGGTAAAAATGTTAACAACGATGGCACGGCCAAGGTGGAAGTCAAAACTGAAGATTGTGATGTAAAAATAAAATTGGAACCAATGGAAGTAGATGACGCTGCAGGAGCTGGTAGTGGTGCTAATTCAACGTACACAACTAGCGGTGAAGCTGCCAAGGCCGTGGGTACAGGCGACAGTAAAGATGGTGTAAAACCCATGACTGATGGCAACTCAGCAGCAGGGAGTGATGTTAAGGTTAAAAGTGAAACTAAACCTGTAGCGCCAGAACCTCTGATGCCAAATGCCGGCGATAAGAAAAAGAAATGTGGTAAGTATAACAACAAATAATCAATTGTTTGTGAGACACAGATTGCACAAGCTAATTCTTTGTTTTATGTTCCATTCCAGTATTTGATCCAGAAGAACTTAAACAAGCCTTGTTGCCGACATTAGAAAAACTTTTGCGTCATGAGCCAGAATCTGTGCCATTCCGCAATCCCGTTGATCCTCAGGCTTTGGGTATACCCGACTATTTTGAAATTATCAAAAAACCAATGGATCTGGGAAGCATTCGAAACAACTTGATGAATGGCAAATATAATGACCCTTGGGAGTATGTGGACGATGTTTGGCTCATGTTTGACAATGCATGGCTTTACAATCGGAAATCCTCTAAGGTTTACAAATATTGTACAAAGGTAAGTTTTCAATAGAAAATAGCAGATTTTCTTCATAATATACACAAGAAATAAAAAAATTGGAATATTCTTAAAACAAATTGTTTTTTTTTTTAATTTCTTTTTTTAGCTTTCCGAAGTTTTTGAACAAGAAATAGATCCTGTTATGCAGACACTCGGTTATTGTTGTGGCCGAAAATACACATTCAATCCACAGGTTCTGTGCTGTTATGGTAAACAATTGTGTACCATACCTAGAGATGCCAAATACTATAGTTATCAAAATAGGTATGTAATATAAAACACTTGTTGATACTACCTGTACAATTGTATCGTTATTATGTATTCGTCTGTGTCCTAGGCAGTTAGCTTAAATATCACAATACATACATCCTATTGAACCAGAACAAAAATAGACATCAACTACATAGATATATACTTTCAATAGATAATTTGTAGAACAAAATAAAAATTATGCTCTAGAATTCATTGGTAGACTTTATATTTTGCGTAGAAATAACCACAATTTATTAACACAACAGTTGTTAAGTCAATTTCTTTAATCTGAATAATTAGAGCTTGTATATACAACTCAGACAAAACTACGACTAATCGAAACTAATTATTTCAACCATAAATTAATATGTTTGTATCGATTCTAATGCCAACCTTTTTTATTTTTCTTTTCTATACTTGCAAATGTTAAAAACAAACCTTAAAAAACATCCTGGTTATGGTTTTTGTGTGCGTCTTTTTTGAAATCCAATAATCTACAACATCCGACTACCACCCACCTATCCCCCAACACCATTTATTTTTAATAAATGTACCTAACAACCTTTTTTGTTTTCTTGACGATGATGATTAAATTTATCAAAAAAAAATAAAATCTTGTATTTCTATTGAACACCAACAACAATCATTGCCATATGCAACCTTCAAATGTTTTGAAAATTATATTCAATTATTTATTCTGTTTTCCTATACGCTTTTCCTGTTGGTATACAAAAAATTGAACATTTTGTTGCTTATTTAATATATCCATAACAACAAACTGTGTTCCACAATTTGTTGTTGCTTTTTATCCCACGTAACAATGCCGATCATTCCTTTCCATTGTCCTCAAATACCTTCCAACCTTCTTCCATATATATATACGTGTTGTATATGAATATCAAAATTGTTCGCACGCACAAAAACATACAAATTATCATCATTCACCATCCAAAACAAAATCTGCTGCTATAAACAAATATACGATCGCTCTGCTTGTTTGTATTAATTAACTTTGGATTGTTGCGCGTTCCAATATCCTTCACCACCAACCAACCAACCAATCAATCACAAACTATATATCTCAAACAAATATAAAATTATATCGAAATCTCATAATGAACCAATAATAGTCTAAAGGATTATGGTGTTGCCTCAAACAGATACACTTTCTGCCAGAAATGTTTCAATGACATCCAGGGAGATACCGTTACACTGGGAGATGATCCACTGCAGTCACAAACGTAAGTATCGTCACAGTCACAAACGTAAGAGGAATTTTGAAGTTCAGCACTTTAACCAAACTTAATTCAATATTATAGGCAAATTAAAAAGGATCAATTCAAAGAAATGAAAAATGATCATCTCGAACTTGAACCATTTGTCGATTGCCAAGAATGTGGCCGAAAACAGCACCAAATTTGTGTTCTATGGTTAGACTCAATATGGCCTGGCGGGTTTGTTTGCAATCGCTGCCTGGAAAAGAAGGATTCCAAAAGAAAAGAGAATAAATTCAATGCTAAACGTTTACCCACGACCAAATTGGGTATTTACATTGAGACACGCGTCAATAACTTCCTCAAGAAAAAGGAAGCCGGTGCTGGTGAGGTACACATACGTGTTGTCTCTTCATCGGACAAATGTGTTGAGGTGAAGCCAGGCATGCGTAGACGCTTTGTGGAAAATGGCGATATGAGTGCCGAATTTCCATACAGAGCAAAGGCATTGTTTGCTTTTGAGGAAGTCGACGGTATTGATGTTTGTTTCTTCGGCATGCACGTTCAAGAGTATGGTTCTGAATGTCCACCACCGAATACCAGACGTGTATATATTGCGTATTTGGATTCGGTGCATTTCTTTAGGCCACGCCAATATCGTACCGCAGTGTATCATGAAATTTTACTTGGTTATATGGACTATGTTAAACAATTGGGCTATACCATGGCCCACATTTGGGCTTGTCCTCCATCGGAAGGTGACGATTACATATTCCACTGCCATCCTACAGATCAAAGAATACCTAAACCGAAACGTCTGCAAGAGTGGTATAAGAAAATGTTAGATAAGGGCATGATTGAACGTACTATCCAGGACTATAAGGATATCATGAAGCAAGCCGTTGAAGATAAACTTTCATCGGCAGCTGAACTACCTTACTTCGAAGGTGATTTCTGGCCAAATGTTTTGGAAGAAAGTATAAAAGAACTCGATCAGGAAGAAGAGGAGAAACGCAAGCAGGCTGAAGCCGCAGAAGCAGCGGCAGCTGCTGCCGCTAATGTAAGTGATCCGATGCGAGTTGTAAGTAGCAACGCAATTTATGTTTGTTTATTGAAAATTTCCTTTCTAATAGATTTTCTCAATTGAGGACAATGATGTGAGTGGTGATGGCAAAAAGAAGGGACAGAAAAAGGCCAAAAAATCAAACAAGTCAAAGGCTGCTCAACGAAAAAATAATAAAAAATCGAATGAGCAACAAGCGGGCAATGATCTCTCGACAAAAATTTATGCCACCATGGAGAAGCACAAAGAAGTGTTCTTCGTCATTAGACTGCATTCGGCCCAATCTGCAGCCAGTTTGGCGGTAAGTGCGGAGCTTAATTTTAAAATATTGTAGAAATATTAATAGACAATGCTATTGATTTATATTTACAGCCCATACAGGATCCCGATCCGTTGTTACAATGCGATCTGATGGATGGCCGTGATGCATTCCTCACCTTGGCTCGTGACAAACACTATGAATTCTCATCGTTGCGCAGAGCACAATTTTCCACATTATGTATGTTGTACGAGTTACATAATCAAGGACAAGATAAATTCGTGTATACATGCAACAATTGCAAGACGGCTGTTGAAACACGTTTCCACTGTACAGTGTGTGATGTAAGTTACAAAATTATATTTTAGTGATTTTTTGATACTCATGTTCATGTAATTGTCTTGTTTTTTTCAGGACTTTGATTTGTGTACACTATGTTATGAGAAGATTGGCCATCCCCATAAAATGGAAAAACTTGGTTTCGATCTGGACGATGGTTCTTCTCCAGCCGATTTGAAGCAAGCCAATCCTCAGGAGGCACGCAAACAGTCCATACAGCGTTGCATACAATCATTGGTTCACGCTTGTCAGTGTCGCGATGCAAATTGTCGCCTGCCCTCATGCCAGAAGATGAAGCGTGTGGTTCAACACACAAAGAATTGCAAGCGGAAAACCAATGGTGGTTGTCCCATTTGCAAGCAGCTTATTGCATTATGCTGCTACCATGCCAAACATTGCCAAGAGCAAAAATGTCCAGTGCCTTTCTGTCCAAATATCAAACACAAACTCAAGCAACAACAACTGCAACAAAAGTATGTATTTGTCGTGTGTTTGTGAGGTTATGTGTGTAAACATGATCTAACTGTTTTATTTGTTTGTGTCATATTTAGATTGCAACAACAACAATTGTTACGGCGACGTGTTGCTCTCATGTCGCGCACAGTTACAGCTCCAGCTGCCTTGCCAGGACCAGCAGCAGTTTCCAATCCTGTGGTTGTTCCAAGTGGTGTGCCAGTTCCCAATGTAGCTATGGTGACACCTATGGTCATTGGTGGTCAGCCAGCCATTATGCCAGCTGGTGCAGCGGGAGCAATGAGTCCATCCACTGTACCAGTGCCCTCACCGGTGGCTGCTCCGATTGGTGGTGGCATGACATCCCCACATTCGCATCAGCCAGGCATGGGAATGAAACCAGGTGGTGGCCATTCTCCCTCACCAAATGTCTTGCAAGTTGTTAAACAGGTATGTACATTAAAATAAATAAATGTGTAAATGTGTTTAGACCTCCGATTGCAGGTACAGGAAGAAGCTGCCCGACAACAAGTTCCCCACGGTGGTGGCTTTGGCAAAGGCGGAGCTATGGCACCTCCTGTTATGCAACGTCATCACATGGGCGGTCTACCCAACCAACCGAATCCTGGTATGGTAGGTAATGTCGGGAATGTACCTGTGGGTACTGTTGGACCCATGGGTCCTGGTGGCAACAATGTTATGGGTAACAATTTATTACCCATGGATCAGTGGGGCAATCGTTATCCCAACAACAATGTTAATCAAGGCATGCGTCAACCCAATCAAAACCAGGTTATGCAACCTAATGCAATGCAACAACAAGTAAGGCAGTTTGAAAATTTGTACAAAAAGTAAAAACTCTCAAATACCAATTAACAATTTTAATTTCAGGGAATGATGGGTGGCATGGTTGGTGCTGCAGGTTCTCAACAAATGCCCGGTAGTTCCGGAAATATGCCTGGTAATGCCCAAGGAATCGGTGGCATCGGCAGCAATACAACCGGCATGGTAGGCATGGGCGGTGCTGGCCCAATGGGTGGAGGTCCTGGTGCAGGAATACGTCCCCAAGGGCAGCATCCAAATGCTGGTGGAGTTGGAGGCACAGGTCAAATGCCAAATGGCCCCCGTAATAAGCAATTGAATACTCAGCAGCTAGATCAAGTCATGGAAAAAATTAAAACCGATCCAACCAATGAAGGTCATTTGCAAATCTTGCAAGTGTTGAAACAGAATCCACAAATAATGGCCGAACTCATTAAACGTCAGCAAAGACAAAACAATGCAAATGCTGGTGGTAGACAACAAAGTGCTGGGGGTGGTGCTGGGGGATCAGGCGTTGGGTCTGCGGTTAATGGTCCTCAGCAGCAACAGCAACTGCAACAACAGCAGGTTATGCAACAACAGCAACAAATGCAACATATGATGAGCCAGCAACAACAAATGCCCCAACAGCAACAGGTTATGATGCAACAACAACAGCAAAATGTTGGACAACATCAGCGTATGCCAGGAATGCAAAATCCAATGATGATGCAACAACAACAGCAGGGACAAGTAAGTGCAAAGCAAAAAAAGTCAACAATCTTGAGCTTTTTTATTCACAGAAGATATTTAAAAGACCTCCAAAAATATATTTTACCTGTAGCAGATTTCCTTTAGATTTCTTTACAATACTTCTTTTTTGTTTTATATTTTGTAGGCTACCAACGCACAATGGTACAAAATGCGTCAAATGCCTAATTACCCACCTCCATACCGTCAGCGAGCGCCTCAGCAAATGGGCGGCGTTGGAGGGCCAGGTCAACAATTTGGCGGTGTTGGTTCATTTGGTGGCCCAGGAGGGGGAGCTCCCACCGGTGGACCAGTCGATCAGTATGCTGCCATGCAGCAGGGATTGAAACCATCACCACAACAACAAATGGCTGGTATGCCTGGAGTACAGCAACAACAAATTATGCAAGGAGCTGGAGGTATGGTTGGTGGTCCAAATGTTATGGGTCCACCAACACCGCACACTTTACAACAGCAATTGATGCAACAATCATCGAGAGCATCACCGCCAATCCGTTCTCCACAGCCCACACCCTCTCCACGATCGGCACCATCGCCACGAGCAGGGCCCTCGGCCTCGCCACGTGCTCAGCCTAGTCCTCATCACGCAATGTCACATTCACCCGCGCCTCAAACGTCCCATGATGGTCTACACAATCATGGGGGTATGCATCCGCATCAGTCACCACTGCCAGGTGTGCCACAAGATGTGGTTGGTGGTGTAGGAGGAGTTGTGGGCGGTCCCGGTGGCCCTGTTTCCGATGCCTCCGATCAACTTACCAAATTTGTAGAACAACTTTAGTGTAATTAGCTAATGGCAGCGGCTCAATCCCCTTACCCGAATCCATCTCCCTCACCCCATGGCAGCCGCTTTAATATGAATCCCTCTTCCCAGCAACACCACCAACAACAGCATCGTTATTTCTAAGACTACTTACACACACACAACCAATCAAAAGGCAGACAATTCAGGTTTGCATTATTAATACTATTTTTTTTACAAATTGTAACAAGAACTTTTTGGACACATGACATGCAATCATCATGTAGCTAATCTGGTAGCAGCAAATTAAAATTGCTGTTTATTATCACATCTTGTACTCATGTTATTTAGTTTTTTTTTTAATTTACTTATACAATAGGTTTCATTCACAATAATAACATTTTAAATGTTTTTTATGGTTATAATTATCTTTTTTTTTTGTTTTAGAAATAGCACTTGCAAAAACGTTCTTTGTTTAATTTTTGTACATCATCTATTTAAGACAAAAACTAAATTCTTCATAATTTTATATATTTATATAGATATACATAAACGATTCCTAATGATCCCTCTATCTATTAGTAATATTGCTAAGATTTGTTGCTTAAATCAATAAAGCACGACACACGCGCATCACACTCGTTTGTAATTGACAACAGATTAATTGAATCAATCCCGATGGAGGAAAAAGAAGAAACAAATGTAATATATTCGATTAAAATAGTTGGGGACATTGGAAGGTGTCTTTTATCCAAAATATGAACGTGTGTTCTTTTTCTAATTTTGCAGTACAATTTGCCATACAATACTTCTACACAATTTTATAGATTCCGAAAAATTTAAATTAATTTCTTTGTTTTAATTATTGGGCGTACGTTACAAAAATGTTGAAGTCAAATTATTAGGTTTTTTAAGTAAAATATTTAAATCAAATACTTCGATTTTATGCTGATGAAATGCCAAACTTGAAATATAATAGGGAATTTGAAGAAAATGTTGCATTTTACACTTTTGGATATATGACGTATATTTTGTCCCCAAAACACAAACATTTTTCTCGATTATTTTTATTTGAGTTCCACGCCACAATAATATAGAAGAAAACAATTCAAAATGTGTCCCCCAATATATGTCACTGCTACTCATTGAATACTACTAATAAAATTCACAAAAACAAAACTATTTAAACTAATCAGAATAATAGCTTATAAAATATATTAAACATAAAAAGTCTTAGCTACTACATAGTCAACCAAGAACCATACACAACCACAACCACAACACCCAAGTCCCCCTTCCCAGACTTAAAATAATTAACTAAAACAAAATAATATAAAAATATGGAAACATTAATAAAAAAAGAAAACTCGTAATAATTTAAGCCCTAGCAATCTAAGGAATTTTATACTTTTCTCTATAAAAAAAACATATTAATTTATATTATATAAAAGAAAACAAGACGAAAAAGTTTATTTTAGCACTTTGAGCTAGACCTACATATATAATAAATATTTAATATTAATTATAAAAATAATTTTAGAAACAAAAATTATGCTAAGGATGTATATGTGTTTAAAAAATGAAATGTCTGAAAGAAACAAGATTAAAAAAGAAGAACTACCAGAAAAATCCATTACAGCTATTAAATAAGTGATTTAATTTAATAACAAATCCTCCCCCGAAATAGGCAAAAAACTGCAACAAACAAAATTACTTTGTAAAATGTTATTAAATATTTTGTAAATATTAATTATTATGGTATCCTAGTATCCTAATTTTTCCCTTTTTGTTTTTTTCTTTTTTTTAGCTAATGTAAGGCACTTATATAACATAATGTTAAATATACATATTTAAAAAAAATAATACACCACCTACAACTCACTTTTCTATACATTTTCTGTGAAGAACCAACCTCTCATCAAAATATGCAGATGAAATTTTTTTTATTTCCCCTCCAATTCTAATTTGTTTACATCCAGTTTTTGACAATGTAAATAGATAAATAGTATCTAGTGTGTAAATAAATTGAAAACCCCTGATTTTTCCCCATTTGAAGAAGAAAACCAAACCTCCTTAAAAACACCCCTATCAATACTATGTAACACAATGTCAACACAATTCGATTCTGAGGTGTTATTTATTTTAATAACACAATAGAAAATTCAAAATTTCCACAGCAATACATCAGGCATGTCACTGGAATGAATTCGGTACGAAAGTGATTTTAATTTCGTATTTAGCTTCTTCAGAAATCATAAAACGCAAAATTTTTCTGGTTTGAAACCACTTTTGTATTTGCAAGTGAAATTTTAAATCTTTAAAATCACTTTTTTTTTTGTAAAAAAAAAAAAAATTATTCATCTGTGATAACCAAACGCATTATGAATAATAAACTAAAGCAAAGGGAAAAACAAAACAAAAAGAGAACACACAAAAAAAGAATTTTGTAAAAAATTGTAATTATCTTAAAATATGTGTGAAATATGTATTGTGGAATGTTGTTTAATAAACTAATATTTTCGGGGCAGGCACAGGAATTCGCCACAAGAAACAATTGTCATAGATTTTATCGAAAGCCCCAAGGACCTAACGAGGGGCTATGTCAAAGGTGATCGAGTGGTTGTTACCGAAAAACAAAAATTCTCGGGACCACCCACCAAAGATTGCAATGGGTGGAAAAAGATATAGTCAGACTGGACCGTATATGTTAAAAAAATTGTGTCACAATAAAAAAGAAAATGCAAAAACTGGTGGTCGGTCCTTTCAACAAATATGTGCTCAGTGAGTGATTGAGGAATCAATTGCAATGTTTCTTTTTAAACAGAATATTACACTTCAACAATGTTTCTAATCTTGTGTGTTTGTTTTGATTCCTCATTCATTAGTTCTTTCATTCCCCTAATGTTACCATATTGAATATATATATATATAGTTGCCATATTTACACTGAAATCGTAGTTTACCAACCAAATCGTATGAAAATCTGAAGAAGCCAAAAAAATCAACGATTTTAATTACGAAATTCAAACCATTTCGATACGATTTTGTGACATGCTTGCAAAATAATAGTACGTTGCGAGCATGCGAAAATTCTTAATTCTCAAGAAACCTTTTTGTGTTTGGTATGCAATTTGCAAAACAACACCCACAAACCAGTTTAGCTATTCTCACATCTTTCAAAGATTAAGGAAAATAATGTTTATACCTCCCGATTTATTTTTTTTTTTTTTTTTTTTTTTCATACGGAATTTTATTCGTGTTACGATCCAATTGCTCTTTTAACCAAAATCTTTAAAAGTTGGAGATTTTAAAAATGTAAAAAATTTACTCTAAATGAATAAGCGGGCTTGAATCAGGTGTTGATCTGTGATTGGTCAAGCATACATCCATTTGTTCCAACACATTTGACAGATCAGATTAAAAAAAAAACTTACATTCTCAAGGATTTAAACCCAAAAAAGATCTCGAATACCTTAGATTTCATGGTTTTGTCTAACATTGTTGTTGCATAGTACTCATGGATATATAGATCGTTTTCTAAAATCCAATGTTCAACATTTCACTACATATATTATGTGTCCCCATTCAAAAGCACTGGGAGGAAACCACAGACATACACAACAACTGCCGTTTAAAATATTTTTATTGTATATAGAAAATGTGATTTTTCAATAGGAAAATGTATTGATAGAATATAAAGCACTACTATATAAAAAGAAAAGAAAACAAAAATTAACCTTACAAATTCAACAACAACAAAACAAAGAAAGCCGCCCAATCTTTGTTATAACAAAAACAAAAAGAGAAGAAAAAACAAAATTTTAATTTTTATTAGAAGATTTCAGCAGATCAGCAACAAATCAATCATATAGGAAAAAAATGATAAATAAAAATGCCTTAACTTTTAAAGATTATGAGAAATGTAAATATATCAATCCAATTTTGAAATAAGTTTTAGAATGCAAACAAAAAAAAAACAGAAATATGTGTTTAACTTTGTTTTCTGCCACCACCATGAAACCGCCACAACCGCCTTCAAAGTTAAATGCATATTTTTCTTTATTTTTTTTTTTGTCTGAAACTCTAAACTTATAACAATTTGTAGTTTTATCTAAAAAGAAGTCATTATCCCCTTACAAATGCATTGCATTGTAAATAATAATAATAATAATATAAATAGAAACTAGGATCAATAAATTTAACAGAATGAAAGAAAGAAAATCAATGAAATATTCCAAAACTGTTGTGTGATTAAATATATTAAAGAAAAAAATGAAAAAAAAAGAAAAAATATTAATATTTAATTGTTATTTAAGATACTTTTTTTAATTATAGTATTTATCATTTGATGATTCCCCGACACCGATACATGCTAAACTCGTTAATATTTTTTAAAATCTAATTCTTTGTAAGTAATGCTTAAGTAAATTTCGAAATAATTTGAGTTGAAACATTTTTTTGTCGTTGCAAGTATTTTTTTGTTTTATGCATATTATTTGATTAGTTTTGTAGTAGCCATTTTTATAAGAAAAAAATATATATTTTTAGTTCGTTTTTTTTATTGCACTGAGTATAATTAATTTTATGTCTTAAGTAAAAAAATCTAAATGTATGAATACAAACAACAAACACATATATCTAACTAAAGTAAATGCCGTATTATGTATAAGTGTTTAATTTTTAAGGACTCTAGGGTGTATACAATTGAAAATATTTTAGTTTTTTGGGCAAAAACCGCCATTGCCTGAGAAATTGAACCAATCGACAACAATATGTCTATGTTTTTATTTTTCCATGGACACACAAAAAACTACAACAAAATATTGTAGATAAAAACGGCTTAATATTAAAACACTCAAATTTGTTGATATGATTTAAAACTTCTTTCTTTCCAACCAACCAATCGAGGGAAGATAAATTTTATTCAACACTTGTAGATTGATATATCATCTCAACACAACCACCACAAGTCAACAAATGAAATCGAACATAAAATCCAAAAAATTAAAACTCCTCATTCTCTTTAAATAATCATCAAGTAAATTCATTAAACAAAAAACATGCAAAATATGTGTATAGTAAGCGTAAATATAATTGCATTATAATGATGACATGTATACATAATCGTTAAAAAGAGTAATTTCAACAACAAAACTAACCCAGAAAGAACAATTCTTAAATACTTAAACAAATAAATAAATAAAATGATAAATTTATTTTTAATTTTTGTGTGTAGTTGATGAGTAAAATTCGGTAACATAACATCCTTCACGGAGTAAAAAATATATAGTTCGCGATAAAGTAAATATTAGAAAAAACTAATGTAAGCGCTATATATAAATATATAATACCCAGACCGAAGAAGTTCGAAGCAAAGCGATAGAATAGTTAATGCTTTGCATTATCTTTTAGTAAAAAAAAAAAACAGAAAAAATCAGCATTATTTGTATATTATTTAATTATATATTTAAAAATAAAAAAAGTCGTTTATAAAGTAATATTAATTAATATAAAATCATAAAAAATTAAAAAAAAAAAACAAAAATTAAAAAGATAATAATTATATACTTGTAAAAGAAAACTTAATTTAAATAAAAAAATGCGTATGAAAATAATTTAAAAATAAAAAATTAATAAAAAAATGTTGTTGTTTTTTTATTTGCAATACCCCTAAAATTAACTAATGTGTACACAAACATTTTCGCAAACAATGAAATTACACATTTCACAACGTCGAAAAATTAATTTCTTTTAATTTGATGTACGATTAATTGTTGTGATGCTTTTCTTAATCACTTTATGTAAACGGATATTATCAGGTATGTCACAAAATCGAATCGGAATGGTTTGAATTCCGTAATACAAAATCGACCGTTTTTGTTTTAGCATCTTAAGATTTTGTTCGATTTGGTTAACTACGAAAACTACCATTATTAAGTGTAATATGACAACATTAGAGGAGTCATCATTCACTCCTCTAATGTTCAAAGTCAAAACCACACGGTTCGAAAGCACTGTCGAAGTCAATTTTTTTTTGTGCGAAAAGAAAGTGATAACAAGTTTGGTTTTAAATTATAAATAAATTCCTGTGCTTGCTTCTAAATGATTAAAATGTTAATTAACATTCTAAAATATTAGCGTGTGACGGTTTCATTGGCCGTTTGAAGGCTATAATTCGTGCCAAAGGTGACAAATTCGAACAAATCTAAACTTATTCTAGCATTTGATGCTATTTCCGACATTTTTTGCTTTCATTCAATAAAATTAAAATAAAAAAAAATGTCAAAATTATGGCGTTTGACTTTGTTGCAGTTTTGCCGTCTATGTAGGTCCACGATATCGTATAACCCCCATGTAACGGCACCCCCCGAAATTGATGATTTTAGCCACATTTTTCAATGGTATTGTTTGAAATTCTACACAAGGAGTTCTTTGTGACTACTTTACCACCTGGAAGAGAATTGTCTATATAGGTCCACAATATCGTATATCCCCCATATACCTTTCGATATTCGGTATTTTTAAGATTTTAACAGAATTTTTAATGGATTTTTTTTTGAAAATTTCTTAATTTGTCCCAAATGTGGGAGTGTATTCCGGCCGAACTTGCTGCTTTTTTATTTGTTTTTATCTCACCCTGTATATACATCTAGGAGCATGGTGATTAAAATTCTCCCCAAAAGCTTTAAATATGTGTTTAAATGTCAACAGAATTTGAAAATGTTCAAAATTATTTTAATATTTAAATTTTCAGGTGATTGCTATGCCTTATCTTGTCTTCATTGTACTATGTGTGCGTTACAGAAGTTCGAAATAAATGTAAAAACGTCACTTTTACAAAAAGTCACTCTAACCATGGTAGAATTAAGAAGGTTAAGTCATATGTTTACATTTTTTTCAAAATTATTCATTCTCACATACAAAAATCAGAGATGAGAACTTATTCTGTACACAGTGAAATTTGACCTGGTCAATTACAAAAAATGCAGAGATGGGTATGTCTATTTGAAGTGACTTTACCTCCTTTATTTAACCATGACCCTAATTTAATGAGTAAACTGAACTTTATGTTCGTAAATTATTATTGACTAATACCAAGTTTGCGTGGTACGTGATTCCTTATTCGACCTCTAATTGCACTGTGCAACACAAAACATAATTACAAGGAAAATTCTATAGTTTTTGAAAGTTCCATTTTCCATTTACGTCGCAAACTAACCAAAATAGTTGAGGCCATTTCCCCCCTCTTCCATGTTTTCTGAAAATTTGTCATAAAATTGTACTATATCTCCTGGAAGAAGTTAAAAATTCTATGTCTAAATGACAGGAATTGATATATAATTAAAACACATTTCATTTCTGTTAAGATTATCATAAACATATGATTTCTTCTATCTTCAATTTCCTTGGTTTCGATTTTCAAGAAGAGTCCTCCCTATAGCAGATTATAATTATCGGTAAACTGATTTCCTTGAGGGGGCAAATAGCAGCGCAACTGAAGTTCGTCATAAAACGAATGTTTATGTTTTGATAAAAACCAATTTTCAAAATAATAGAATCTTTGGACTAAATATAATATAATTGGGTTATTCCGCTTGTAAATAGTCGATTCTTGGAAATGTTAGCAATCCCCTTATCAATGGGGGCATATAATGTTGCGCGCACACACCACCCATGGACTTTTGTTGACAGAAAGGATTTATATATCGGACAAATCATTAATCTTATCAAATAATAATAACAACATTTTGCAAAGATTATTATGAAAAACATTGTGATTGTCAGTGTTACCTACCACCAAGAAAGTATGGACCTTATAATTAAAGTTCAAGTGATTTGAACACTTGGTGCTAGAACATTGTGTGTGTATACTATTAGGTGATAATACACGAAAATAGATACAAAAACAAATGCAAAATTTTATTTTAACATATAACGTCATATATATAAAAAAACGTTATAGAGTTATTATATAATAAACCGAATAACCGTATTTCAACATTGCTAAATAAAATGAAAAGGAACCAAATAAGTTACAAAGATGACAACTTGAAACAATTCGGGGTTTGTAAAATCTCTCCATTTTTAATTAGGTTCTAGAGAAAGAGAAAAAAAAAGAGACAAAGAAATTGCTCAATTAACAATGTTGACATTAATCAACTTTGAAATTTCGTATGCTCGAATTTCAGGTAACGAACGATGCTAGGGTTATAAATAAAGGTATAGATCAAAAAATGTAAATGTTTGCCCCTCCCGGCAGAGGTCACCATGAATGATCATTGGGAGAGTAAATCACTAGCTATGTCCGTTTGTCTGTCTGTCTTTCGAACGAATTGAGCTAGAAGGCTAAAATTTTGCACACGTGTGTTTTTTAGCCAGTAGGGAGGTTAAGTTCGTAAATGGGCCATGTCGGTCCACGTTTTCCTATAGCCCTCCTGTAATGGTATTTTCCGATATTCGATATTTTAATGATTTTAGCTACATTATTCACCCGATTTGTTTCAAATTCCAAATTCGAAGTTGGTATTGGGTACTGAAACCTATGCCTAAAAAATTCGTATGCAGTTCCACGTCTTCGTATAACGGTACCTTTCGATATTCGATTTTTCAGAAAAAAAAATTATTTGTGATGGAATTCAAGCGTGATATATATTTGGCTGGAAAGCCACAAGTGGCTATCGTTAGAGAACTCCAGCATTTAAATGTGAATAAATCTTTTGTGTCTCGTACCATCGCTCCTTACCTTGATACTGGTAGCGTATCCTGACGTCAAGGAAATGGACAGAAGAAAACAGCAACAGAGCAGAAATGGCTCGAAAAGTAAAGAAGCGACTTGATCGAAACCCGCGTCGCAGTGGCCGAAAAATGGTTCGTGAGCTGATTCCATTCGGCAAATATTGAAAAATGAGCTCGGGGTAAAGCCATTGAAATTCCAAAAAGTGCAAGAACTTACAGCGCAACGGAAAGAAAATAGACTCAAAAGAGCTAAAGAGTTTCTTCGCTTGGCCGAAAGTGGGGAACTGCCGAATTTTGTTTTCTCCGATTAGAAAACATTCGTTGTCCAGCAGTTCGTAAACAAACTAAATGATCGTGTTTACTTGCCAAAGATGTAAGCTGAAAATGTGCACCTTCGGTTGGCCACCAGAACTCAAGTGCCGGCCATAGTGATGGTGTGGGCCGCCATAACAGCCGATGGTCGCTCTCCGCTCGTATTCATCGACCGTGGCATCAGAAAAACTGCCGAATATTATCGCGAAAATATTCTGGAGGGTGTATTAAAGCCTTGGGCACGCAAACATTTTGGACATTCTAACAGGACTTAGGACCATCACACTCTGCACGCGCAGCCCAAGAATGGTTACAAAATGAGGTTCCTCGCTTTATTTCCAGCACACAATGGCCACCAAAATCTCCGGATACCAATCCGTTGGACTATTGTGTCTGAAGAATTTTGGAAAGCAAGGCTTGCACTAAAAAATACCAAAGTGTCGATCACCTCAAGCAAGCGCTTCGCCGGGATTGGGCCAAAATACCGCAAAGCAACATTCGGGCAGCGTGTGACGGTTTCACTGGCCGTTTGAAGGCATAATTCGTGCCAAAGGTGACCAATTTGAACAAATCTAAACTTATTCTAAAATTTGATGCTATTCCCAAAATTTTTTGCTTTCATTCAATAAAATTTAAAAAAATGTAAAAAATATGGCGTTTGACTTTGTTGCAGTTTTTTTTATCTTCTGTCCACTTCCTGATGTTGCTGTTTTCTTCCGTCCACTTCCTTGACGGCGGTCTTCGCTACCAGTATCACGGTAACGAGCGATGGTACGAGACACAAAAGATTTATTCACATTTAAATGCTGGAGTGCTCTAACGATAGCCACTTGTGGTTTTAAAGCCAAATATAAAGAAATCACACTAACACGTTTGAATTCCATCACGAATAACTTTTTTCTGGAGAATGCTTTTGTACGCTGGTAAACAATATAATGAGCTGTCACTGGAATAATTTTAACAGCTGTCGGATGAATGGCTTGGAAATAACAACAGTTTGAAGTTAGTTGCAGTTTTTTCATCTCACCCTGTGTATATATACTTAAAAATATCTACATATTATTTAAAATTATCACAAGACTCATATTATAGTCAGGTAGATTAAAATATGCCACACTATGCGGACTTTAACCTTCCACTATTCTCAGTATCTCATATTAAAGTTTTAATGCTTTAATTGTAATTGGGCTATTCATTTCATTATTCCGTTTGTAACGTTAGAAAATATCCATGGAGAACATAGAAGTCTATGCTTATTTATTCTATATTATAAATCGGATAATAGCTTGATTCCCACATTTGTTTGTCATTCACCTAAGTCATGCCATCCTATATTTGCATTTTTTTTTTCAAAATTATACTTCTAACAAAATTTCATTGTCAAAATGTACGGAGAAAACAATCCTTTTTCTATAAAGCTAAATTTAACAAGATCAATTACAAAAATGCAGAGTTGGAAATGCCTGTTTGAAATGAGTTTAACTTGATGTTAGTGTACCATGATCTCATGCTTTATGCAAAACATCGTAACAATTTTTAAGATTTTTCTTGTGATGAAGGGTATTAAAATGTTCGGTATGGTCGACATTGTTGCTAGTTTTTTATACCGATAAGGGAACATTTTAATTTTATTCGAGTTGCTATATAAACAAATCAGTATTTTTCTTTTATCAATATGTAGATTTTAAATAAAAAACCCAAATTGCTTTGAACTGGATTATGTCACAGTAAATGCTTGCAAACATTTTGCAGGTTTATTTTTAAACCCCATTTATAGCCAAATGGCAAACATGCAGTTTGAAAAATATTTCCGTTTATGTATTCACAGGGAATTTCCATTAAGGCCATATAGTTTTAAGTGTGATTATCTGAACTTTAGCCACATCATTAGCATGTGTCTGTGATCCAAAACAAGGCCAATTGATTAAGTTTACACGGGAGGCAAATTCAGATGCTGGCCTTCTCTAGCTGTTAAACATTTTTTGGGGTAAATCCATCACCAAAAAAGGAATATATTTTACCAAAAATAAATTAGATCACATTTTATTTAGAAGAAACAAGTAAAAAAGCTGTAAGTTCGGCCGGTCCGAATCTTAAATACCCTCCACCATTTGGTACGAAAAAAATAAAATACTTTAAAAATTCTGTTGAAATCTTAAAAATATCCAATGTATCTGTTATATTAGGGTCTATACGACTACATGGACCTGCATAGGTAACTTTTGTCATAAGCCATTACAATATTTAAATGCGAAACTTAAAAAAAGTCAATACTGTAGCTAATATCATCAAAATACCGAATATCGGGAGGTTACGTTATATGGCGGCTATACGAAGACGTGAATCTGCACAGACAATTTTCTGTCTTAGGCTGTAGTATCCATTACGAACTTCAAATACCCAATTTGAAACAATTCCGGTGAATATTGTCGCTAAAATCATCAAAATACCGAATATGGGGAGGTACCGTTATATGGGGGCTATACCAAATGGGGTCCTGCAGACATAATATAAATTTGAGTAAAATTTTATCAATCTACTTCATTTCTTTCGGAAGCTAGAGTGATTTCCACAGACGGACGGACATCGCTAAATCGACATAGAAAATTCTAAGACAATTCAGCCCTGTCCGTCTGTTCTAATCACGCCACAGTCAAAACGAATTAAGATCGGAAGCTAAAATTCTGCACAGATCTGTCCTTTGTCTGCAGACAGGTTAAGTTCAAAGATAGCCCATCTTTGAACTTAACCTGCCTGTAGACAAAAGACATATCTGTGCAAAATTTAAGCTGTTTGGTCCACGATATTGTATCGGCGGTACACCGCCGATATTCGGTATTTTGATGATTTTAGCCACATTTTCAATGGAATTGTCTGATGGAAATAATAATTTTAGACCCGACAAAGTATATATTCTGGATCAACGAAAAATTCTAAGACGATTTAGCCCTGTCTGTTGTAATCACGCCAGAGCAAAAACGAATTAAGATAGGAAGCTAAAATTTTGCACAGATCGGTATTTTGTGTGTAGGCATGTCAAGTTCGAAGATGGACTATATCAGTCCACGAACGTAGAAATTGTCCATATAGGTCTACGTTTTAGTATAGCACCCACACAACGCTACCCAGAGATATTCCGTATTTCCAGGATTTTGGCAACATTATGCACCTAAATTGTGTCAAAGTTCGTATTTGAAGTTCGGAATTTAGTACAGCCTGTGACAAAAAATTACTTATCCAGAACCACGTCATCGTATAGTCCCCATAGCGGTATTTTTACCCCACACCACATAGTGGTAAGGGTATTATGTATTTGGGCATTTATTTGTAACATGGAGAAGGAAACGAGATAGGACCATAGTTCCTTTTGATGATCAGCATAGAATCACATTTTGCATGTCCGTCCGTCTTCCATGTATTTTTGTAAACAGAATGCAGGTCGCATTTATTATTCGATTGAGATGAAATTGTCCAAAAAAAAAAAAAAACAAGATAAAAAGCAGTAAGTTCGGCCGGGCCGAACTTTGAATACCCTCCACCATTTGGAACGAATTTGGAAATAAAATCCTGAAAAAACTTTAGTAAAATTTTAATAACTTTGGTGAATAAAGACGCTAAAATCACCAAAATAAAGAATATGGGGGTCTTAGGCTGTAGTATCCATTTTGAACTCCAAATACCAAATTTGGAACAATTCCGGTGAATAATGTCGCTAAAATCATCAAAATACCATTTACGAACTTAACCTGCCTACTATAAAAATAAACCTGTGTGCAAAATTTTAGCCTTGTATCTCAATTAGTTCGAAAGATTACAACAGACGGACAGACAGACGGACATCGCTAAATCGACTTAGAATTTTCCGCTGATCAAGAATATATATATTTTGTTGGGTCTGACATGAGTATTTCGAGGAGTTACAAACGGAATGACAAAGTTAATATACCCTCCATAGTATGGTGGAGGGTATAAAAAATGAAAAATGACTTAGTGAATCCCACTACAGTAGTCCGATTTTCTAAGTCATTTTTCGAGTTACCGAAAAAACTCGGTAAAATTAAAATGCTTATAATTTCTGAATTTTTCATCAAGTTACCAACCAAAACCAGTAAGGAAAGCTCAAAAGTCGGGCGGGCCGACTATAAGATACCCTACACCACAATGCATTTTTTGAGCTGCCGACAAAAATCGGTAACTTTGAAACCCAAAAAGAAGTTAAAGACGTTAACTATCGGTAGATCTTAGCGACTACTCTGATTTCGTCACTAACTTGCCTATAAATTTCGCAAATTACCGAAATTATAAGCATTTTTACTGACTTTTGTCGGTAACCCAAGAAATGACCTAGAGGATTCCACTACTGATGTCAACCTTTTTTATTTCAAACAAATTATTTGCATATCAAAACAAAATAATAAAAAAAAATTAATTTCTGATTTTAATTTAAAATTAAATTAAAATTTTAAATGAATTACAACTATTTTTTCTGAATTACAGATGGAAATGTTGTAGCTTTAAACCACCAACTTCAAAAGAATTTTGTCTTGTGGCCAGAACAAATAACTGAAAGACAAAAACCGATTTGTCTATTTACTCCAATATTCGATCGCCGTCCCATTGAAACTGTTCAAAACGTTGGTCATTTGCTGCACACTGTAAAACAACATTCGTGTGCTGTCGCATGTTTCGATACCGCTGTTTCGTTTAATCTATTAGATATATACATATAGATAGGATGAACTTTGATTTTTTTTATATAGATGTGACGACAATAACATTGCTAATACTTTAATAATATAATTTTTAATCGATACCAAAAAACTCACTTCAATTGCCTCCATGATAAGAAGCCCAAATCTATTATAAATCAAATGTTCCTTTTTGTTCTATAGCGTGTTATTTATAATCTATTTTTTGTATGTATTTTTTTTTAACAATATATTGCAAAAATATACGACAATATGAAGGTGAGTAATTTGCAGCTGTTTGGATTAACAATTAAATAAAAGTAATCGTCATTTTGGGATTTTTGTAATGTAGCTAAAGGTCCAATAGTCCAATTTCAACGCCTGACATTTAAGCTAATAAAGAATTTTCATAAAAAAAATACAGGGTGAGATAAAAAACTGCCATAATTTTTAATTTTTTTTAAATTTTATTGAATGAAATGTCCAATGTTTGCGTGCCCAATCCTTTAATAAACACTCCAGAATATTTTAGCGATAATTTATGAGCTTTCACGGTTTATGAGCTTCATGGATATTCAACATTTTTACCCTTTGTGAGGGAAGTACCAGAAGGAATGAGTCGATCTCAACCATCTTTTTAACAGATATTGTGTTGATAGAAATATTGAGATGTGCCACGCCTAAATGGAATTTTGACCCTTTGTGGAGAAGGTACATAAGACCTTGAATTAATAAAAATATCGCGATGTATGTGATTTGAAGACAATCGGACTCTCACACCAGTTTTTATAAGAGTTATAATTATTCCAAATTTTGACCCTTTGTGGGGGAGGTACTTTATGGAGTAGTCCGATATTGTTCATTTCGCACTTGATCTAGCTCTGATGCAAATATTAGGATTTGCAAGACAGATTATCCTTTCTCTTTTTGTACAATAAAATATGTTTATACCCTACAACACTATGTGTTGGGGGTATTATAAGTTTGATTGGGCCAGAATTTATGTAACACCTCGAAATATTGGTTTCCCATATAGGAAAGTATATATGGATCTTCCTAGCTCGCCGAGCTGAGTCGATCTAGCTATGTATGTCCGTCCGTCCGTCTGTCCGTCTGTCCATGTTAATTTGTAATCACGCTACAGGTCGCAATTATGGCCCGATCCTCACGAAATTTTGCATGAAGTTGGGGTTAAGGTCAGAATAGAAGCCTATTTCTTTTGGAGATGATCGCCAAATGTTTAGGGGTCGAAATGGACCAAATACTGAAAAAATGTCGGATTTTGAAGTAGCTATACAGGTCGCAATTATAAACCAATCGACGCGGAATTTCGCAAGTAGCTAGAGTTTAGGACGGGGAAGAAGCCTACCAATTTGGGTGGTCATCGGATAATATTTAGCGGGTAAAATAGACCATATCTTTTGTGTTGAAAAAATTCAAAATTTTTCATTAAACCGCGAATATTTTAAATTCCGGCGAAATCATAAAGCCATGACAAGGTTACTTCTGATATTTACATTGATGTTAACATCCAACAAAACGGATATATAGCAAAATATGTGCGATATATATGTCTATCAAAGAAGATATGCTTGAAAGATCTCTTATATGTCGAGAACGGCTGAACTGATTTCGACAGTTCTCATTAATTCAGAATGGCCTCTTCGTAGGAAAGAAAAAACGCCTAAAAAATGGCATAAAAATATCTCTCTAAAGATGAAAATATTGATTTTGTAAAATTTTCTCATATTTTTTTCAATTTTGTCATATTTTTGGCATATTTTCATTCTGAATTAAACATTTGGTAATATTTCTACAGCTAACAAAACTAAGTAGTTAGGATATCATATACAGATCGCATTTATGGCCCGATCCTTACGAAATTTTGCATGGAGATAAGATGAGGGTCAGAATAGAAGCATACTCTTTTTGGAGATGATCGCCATATATTTAGGGGTTGAAATGGACCAAAAAACTGCAAAATTGTCAGCAGGTCGTAATTATCGCCCGATCCTCACGCACATTTGAATGGGGGTTACCGGACATTACAAAAGCCAAGAAGTTTTGGATGGCTATCCAAAAATATTCAATGTGGGAAATAGTTTGCCAACTTTTGTAGACAAAATACGAAAATGTCCATTCCAGTGACTTTTTGGAGAATTCACAAATACAGGAAAGACGCACTTCTGACTATTTCCGTAAAGCTGATTTCGTTGAAGAATATAGTCAAATGTCTGTATCTCACATAGATGCGTTTCAGTCAAAAACCAATAATAAATGTTAATCTTTTGCCACTTCTGAGAGATTATGGGTCTTTGGAAAATATTGGTTCCAGATCTAGGAAGACCATTTACGTGCAACATCTACCAATAAATTGGAAATGAGCAAATTAGCTTAAGTTGCTATTATTCGAAAATTAGAGACCGGAACCTGATGGTTTTCTTTTATTATTTGTCACAATATCTTGTGGAATTCTTTCGAGTATCTCGCCTATATAAACTGTATCGTTTATTATAGTGTTGTAGGGTATTCAACAGTCGGCCCCGGTCGACTGTAGCCTTTGCTTACTTGTTTTTTTTTAAATTTCGAACTTTTGTGGGGGAGATACCAAAAAGAGTGGACCTATATTGTCCATCTCCGAACTCGAGTTAAGTTTGATGATAATATTACGATGTACCAAGTTTGGACCAAATCGGATAGTTTGGACCCTCCGAGAGTTATCGTGCGCACCAGCCAGCAGACAGATGGACGGACAACGCTACATCGCCTCAAAATGTTCTGAAACGGATTTGGTCCAAAGAGACCTAGGGTCTAAAATTATTATTTCGATGAGACATATATCCTACGTAGCCATATTGCTAAGGGTATAAAAATAAAATTTTTATGAATAATAGCTACCGAGAAATGGCTACAAGGGCTACTATATATATTTTCCATCTAATAATGAAAATTCGAATATTTCAACCATACCCCATCCTGAAACATACTAAAGGAAAGGAGATAGACCCATAGTTCCTTTTGATCATATCAATAGAATCACATTCTGAATCGATTTATGAGTCTGTTTTTTTTTTAATAAAGAAGGATGAAATAAAAAGGATGAAATATATAGCTGGTTTATTAACCAAAGGATACCTTTAACAATAGGGGGTAGATATTTTCGAAATGTATTCGCCCTTTTAAAATGTAACTACCATACGTTTCATACTTGGTACTGGCATGAAATGGAATTACATATGTCATCACCTAAGCGTGAAAAAAACAAGTAAAAAAGCAGTAAGTTCGGTCTAGCCGAATACCCTCCACCATTTGAAACAAATTTGGAAATTCTCAAAAAATAACATCCGCTAAAAATGCAGTTAAAATCTTTAAATACCGAATATAGCCGTTATATTGGGGTCTATATGAAGCCGTGGGCCTGCAAATTTTTTGTCATAGGCTAACAATTCTAAATACGAAATTTGAAACAACTCCGGTGAATAATGCCCCTAAAATCGCTAAAATATCGAATATCAAGGGGTACCGTTGTATGTGAGCTATACGATATTGACATTTCTCTTCCAGGGAGTAAAGTGCTTGGCAAGAACTTCTTGTATGGATTTTTAGACAATTTCATTGTAAAATGTTGCTAAAATTAACAAAATACCGAATGTAGGGAGGTACCGTTATATGGGGGATATACGATCGTGGACCTATACAGAACATAATCTTCCAGTTGTGGATTTTCAGACAATTTCATTGAAAAATTTGGCCATTATCCTCAAAATACTGAATTTCGGGTGGGGGTTGCCATTGTATGGGGGCTATACACGATATCGTATAGCCCCCATACAATGGCAACCCCTATATAGACAATTCTCTTCCAGGGGTAAAGTACTCAAAAGTAACTCCTTGTGTTTATTTTCAGACAATTTCAGTGACAAATGTGGCTAAAATCATTAAAATACCGAATATCGGGTGATACAGTTATATGGGGGCTATACGATATCGTAGACTTATATAGACTTGAAGATATAGAATTTGGCCACTATCCTCAAAATACTGAATTTCGGGTGGGGGTTGCCATTGTATGGGGGCTATACGATATCGTAGACCTATATAAACAATTCTCTTCCAGGGGTAAAGTACTCAAAAGTAACTCTTTGTGTTTATTTTCAGACAATGCCAGTAAAAATGTGGCTAAAATCAGCAAAATACCAAATATCGGGGGTACCGTTGTATGTGGGCTATACGATATCGTGTACCTATACAACCCATACTGCAACTTGTCCTGCCTGCAGACAAAAGACTGATCTGTGCAAAATTTTAGTTTCCTATCTTCCTTTGTTTTTACTCAAGCGTGATTACAACGGACGGACGGACGGACAGGGCTAAATCGTCTTTTACGCTGATCAAGAATATATATATACTTTGTTATGTCTAAAATTATTATTTCGATGAGTTACCAACGGAATGACGAACTTAATATACCCTCCATATTATGTATCGTGAAGGGTATAGAAATCTACATAAGGATCTTTAAGAGAATGTGTATTTGACAATTTCTGATGGCATAATCATTTTCATTAATAAAACTGAGATTCCATAGTGGTACACCTCATATCAACAGAAAAAAGAAGTATTTTCCGAAATAAGAAAAAACCTTCATCTTTACGGCCAATTTACTCCTATATTGTCTAAAATGTTGACCGAATTGTTAGTATTCAATATATTTACTATATTATTATATTTCAATATATTTACTATAGAGTTCCATTCAGAAACTAGAAATCACTACGGACAATATATGGGGTTTTCAGCAGGAAAACTTTTCCAAATCGATTGAGCAAGATCTGAGCAAGTAGCCATTGCATAGTGAGTGAGTCGCTACGGAAATATGGCTGACTCAATTGCTTCACACGAACAACACTTATACTTCCTTAATACACAGAGAATCGCAATTAGTATTATGCGATCGTGTGGCAATCTAAAATTAAAATTCTAACACATATTGCACTTAAAATTTTGATATAATGAACTTTATAATTCAATGATAGCCAGCGTATTTAAAATTTATTAACTTGATTTGGTATACTTGAAGTTACACAATAAATTGAAGGGTTATCGCCAAATAATGATTAAACGAACTAACGCAGACGTCATTGGGACATTGGTATTTTTGGATTTAGGTGGGCGATTGGAAGAAAAAGATAACATTCAGCATTCAGTGTTTTTTTCTTTTGTATTTCTTTTTATTAATTTAATTAAAAAAAAATACCCTTGGGTCTAAAGGAAAATTATCTTTTGTTAATTGTAGAGTTGTAGAGCTGATTGGCAGTACATAGAAAATCAATTTAAATAATGCTCACGTTACTCTTATCGAAGTAAGAACAGAATTGGCTTGATTTATTGAATGGACTTTAAATTTTATAATAAAAATCGAGTTTATTATATTTTGGTTATATATTGTATTGTTCATGGGGGCCTTCATGAATAGGTTGATCACAAAAAAAAAAAAACAAATAAATAACATGTTGACAAAATATCATTAACATCTGCAAATTTTTGAACGATTTTATAACCAACACGATCTATATATATCTTATATATTGTATTATTCATAATCACAAAAAAGAAAAAAACAATAAATAGAAAACATGTTGACAAATATCTTTAACACCTGCAGCAAATTTATAAATGATATTATAAGCAACAATATCTATGCTTCAAACTTAATAGAGATCTTTTGCAGTGTTATTAGTTGGATAATGTGTGAATATGCTTTTCTCGAGAATGTATTACTGATCTCCATTTCATAAAATTATCATAAAATTCTACAACAGGTCCTAGAACACATCAGTCTAAATCTTGTCTAAAGGCCAGAAATCCATATATATTAAAGAGACATTTTAGGTTTAAAGCCATTCATTGTGTAGGTTTGTGCGAAAATATCCAACAAAGCATCATTCTAGAAGGGTGACGTAAAAGAGAAAAATGTTCTTCATCAAATTTCACTATAAGTTACTCAGGAAAGTAAATCTCTATTTTCATTGAACATAAAAAAATATTTTCATAAATGTACCCAAAAAAAAAAGAAAAACGAAAATATTTCCTAATTATACCCTCCACCATAGTATGGAGGATATATTAAGTTTGTCATTCCGTTTGTAACACCTCGAAATATAAATTTTAGACCCCACAAAGTATATATATTCTTGATCATTTAGCGATGTCCACCCGTTTGTGGATATCACACTAGCTTCCGAACGAAATGAAGTAGGTTGATAAAATTTTACTCAAATCTCTATTTTCATTGAACATAAAAAAAATATTTCCATAAATGTACCCAAAAAATAAAACGAAAATATTTCCTAATTATACCCGCCACCGTAGTATGGAGGATATATTAAGTTTGTCATTCCGTTTGTAACACCTCGAAATATAAATTTTAGACCCCACAAAGTATATATATTCTTGATCATTTAGCGATGTCCGCCCGTTTGTGGATATCACTCTAGCTTCCGAACGAAATGAAGTAGGTTGATAAAATTTTTCTCAAATGTGTGTATTATCTGCAGGACTTTTGTTATTGAAAATGGACCATGTAGGTTCACGTTTTGGTATAGCCCCAATATAACTGTACCTTCCCATATTTCGGTACTTTAATGATTTTAGCGACATTATTCACCGAAATTGTTTCAAATTCGGTATTTGAAATTCGTAATGGATACTACAGCCTATGACAGAAAATTGTCTGTGAAGGTTCACGTTTTGGTATAAACTCCATGATAACTCCCGATATTCGGTATTTTGATGAGCTACATTATAATTTTTTTTTTTCAAGTTTCACATTTGAATATTGTAATAGCGTATGACAAAGTTCCCTATGCAGGTAGACGTCATCCTAGACCCTAATGTAAAGGCTATATTCAATATTTTTAAGATTTTAACAGAATTTTTAACGGATTTTTCTTTTTGAAAATTGCCAAAATTCGTTCCAAATTGCGAAGGGTCGAACTTACAACTTTCTTCTTACTTAAGAAGAAAGGTATAATAGTTTTTATAAAAATTTCATTCGACATTTTTGTACCACAAGTCAAAATGTTGTTTTTTTATACTCAGCCATATGGCTAGATTGATACGGCCAAAACGTGCCTAGTCGAAATAACGGTTTTAGACCCTAGGTCTCTTTGGATCAAATCCGTTTAAGGGCATTTGATGTCAATCTAGCGATGTCCGTGACTCCGACTGCCTGGCTCTCGAATGGAGTGTCCAATTTTGCCCAAACTTGGTACATCGTAATATTTTTATCCAACTTAGATCGACTCAGAGATAGGCAATATCGGTCCACTCCTTCTGGTACCTCCCCCACAAAAAGTCGAAATTTTCAAAAAAAAAAAAATATTTTACTGCACAAAAATAGAAAAGATATACCGATTTTGCTCCAACTTTGCAAATTCTAATATTTGCATCAAGTATAATCCATTAAGTACCTCTCCCACAAAGGGTCAAAACTTTGAATAATTATAAATAAATCTTATAAAATGTAGTATAAGAGTCGGATTGTCTCCAAATTACACACATCAAAATATTTTCATTAACCCATAGTCTGGTGTGAAGATGGAATATATCAGTCCACTGCTCATAAAATGCGAAATTCAGACTTGGCAAATCTCAATATTGCCATCCTTTTTCCTTTAATTAATTATTTAATTCCTTGTCAAAGATATAGTTGGAATATCAATGTTTTTTTCTTATAAAGAATCCAATGGCTATAACCACTTGACACCCTCAACATTACTTAGCACTTCTTGGCACATAGCCATTTAAATATGTCCTTGTATATAATAAACCGTGGCCAACGACAAATACAAGTAAATCTAAAGTATGACATACTCGTGAAAGTACGCATGATAAGAGCTTGGCAAAACCGCCAAGTACCATAGCTAATGCCAAACATATCGAAAACAATTTATTTGCCATAGATAAATGGTTTTTATTAGATTACAGATTTCGTTAATCGTATATTGAAAGTACATAAAAGAGTAATTGATTAGGGTTACAATACATACCGAAAATAATGAAAAAAGTGTAGGATTTGACTTGGTTTACCAATGGGATGGGATGTAAATAAATAACATTTTGAAAGTTTATGTTGCACAACGATTCAGAATCTTTTTTCCTGAACAAAATTCTGTATTTTTTTAACTGATAAGTTTATTTTCCTAAATGGTTTTTTGTTTGACAGGTTACACCACATGTTTTCTACAGGCTGAGATGAAAAAACTGCAACCAACTTCAGACTGTTGTCATTTCTAAGCCATTCGTCCGAAAGCTGTTAAAATTATTCCAGTGACAGTAATTCGTGATTGAATTCAAGCGTGATGGTGTGATTTCTTTATATTTGGCTGGAAAACCACAAGTGGCTATCGTTAGAGTACTCCAGCATTGAATAAATCTTTTGTGTCTCGTACCATCGTTCATTATCGTGATATTGGTAGCGTAGCCCGACGTGAAGGAAGTGGACGGAAGAAAACAGCGACATCAGCAGAAATGGTTCGAAAAGTAAAGAAGCGACTTGATCGAAACCCGCGTCGCAGTGGTCGAAAAATGGCTCATGAGCTGAACATGTCGCAATATTCCATTCGGCAAATATTGAAAAATGAGTTCGGGCTAAAGCGATTGGAATTCCAAAAAGTGCAAGAACTTACTCCGCAAAATATTCTAAAGAGTGTATTAAAGCCTTCGTCACCCAAACACTTTGGCCATTGGACATTCCAACAGGACTCGTTGATTTGGAGTATTTTGGAAAGCAAGGTTGGCACAAAAAATACCAAAGTTTCGACCACCTCAAGCAAGCCTTTACAGGAATATATTACAGGAATAAGTAATTTATTCTTTATTTGTCAATTCTTTTTGTGTTATTACATTTAACGTCCAATCTTTCTATTAGAACAGCCTTGGTCGTGAAAATGGTTAATTTGAATCTCTTTTTGATCGGACAAAAAAATGATCATTTTAGAAACGTATCTTCTGTGAAAAAAAAAACTAAAATTAATAAAATATTATTTTTAGTAACTTTTTTCAAAATAAAATTCACGTCAGTCAGTTTTATAGGAATCTTCCACTTCAAACAATACCAATAACATTTGAACGCATCATTAAAGTAAACAACAATAAAAATATCAAACAAATGTTTACTTTTAAAAAGCACCGTTAAGTTGCCTTTTATTAAAAAAAAAAAAACAATTATGCTTTTGGATGAATAACCAAGAATAATGTAGCTAAAATCATCAAAATATAGGGAGGAACCATTATATGGGGGCTATACGAAGGCGTGAACCTGCACAGACATTTTTCTGTCATAGGCTGTGGTATCCATTATGAACTTCAAATACCAAATTTGAAACAATTCCTGTGAATAATGTCGCTAAAATCATCAAAATACCGAATATAGGGAGGTACCGTTATATGGGGGCTATACTGCGTTTTTAGGCTATTATGTGCGTTTTTAGGAATGTGCACTCAATTTGGACAATAGTTACTCATTTGATGCACAATAAAATTGAAATCAGACGAAGATATATATGAGGGCTATATCTAAATTTACATCGATTATCATCAAATTTAAATAGGGTTTGTGCTTAGATCGAACAAATGAACTATGCAGAATTTCGTTTCAAATGGATAATGAATGCGAAGTATTCCAGAACAAAAAATGCAAACTTTGTTTGAAAATTTTATCTCAGAATAAATTTAAAAGAAAGAAGAGCAGGAACACAAGCATAATAGGGTGAGATGAAAAAACTGCAACCAACTTCAGACTGCAATCATTTCTAAGCCACTCTTCCGACAGCTGTTAAAATTATTCCAGTGACAGCTCATTATATTGTTTACAAGCGTACAAAAGCATTTTGGTGAGAATTTTCCAGAAAAAAGTTATTGGTGATGGAATTCAAGCGTGATACTGTGATTTCTTTATATTTGGCTGGAAACCCACAAGTGGCTATCGTTAGAGCACTCCAGTATTTAAATGTGAATGAATCTTTTGTGTCTCATATCATCGCTCATTACCGGTAGCGTAGTCCGGCGTCAAGGAAGTGGACGGAAGAAAATAGCAACATCAGAAAAATTGGTTGTAAAAGTAAAGAAGCGATTTGATCGAAACCCGCGTCGCAGTGGCCGAAAAATGGCTCGCGAGCTGAACATATTGCAATATTCCATTCGGAAAATTTTTAAAAATGAGCTCGGGTTAAAGCCATTTAAATTCCAAAAAGTGCAAGAACTTACACCGCAACAGAAAGAAAATAGACTCAAAAGGGCTAAAGAGTTGTTTCGCTTGGCTGAAAGTGGTGAACTGCCGAATTTGGTTTTCTCCGTTGTCCAGCAGTTTGTAAACAAACAAAATGATCGCTTTTACTTGCCAAAGAGGTCAGCACTTTCACCTTCGGACGACCACCAGAACTTAAGCGCCGGCCATGGTGATGGTGTGGGCCGGCATAACAGCCGATGGTCGCTCTCCGCTCGTATTAATCGACCGTGGCATCAGAATAAATGCCGAATATTATCGCAAAAATATTCTGGAGGATGTATTAAAGCCTTGGGCACGCAAACATTTTGGCCGCAGACCTTGGTCATTCCAACAGGACTCAGCACCATCCACTCAGCACGCACCGCCCAAGAATGGTTACAAAATGAGATTCCTCACTTCATTTCCAGCGCACAATGGCCACCATAATCTCCGGATACCAATCCGTTGGGCTATTGTGTCTGGAGTATTTTGGAAATCAAGGTTGTCACTAAAAATGCCAAAGTGTCGATCGCATCAAGCAAGCGCTTCGCCGGGAATGGGGCAAAATACCACAGAGCAACATTCGGGCAGCGTGTGATTGTTTCATTGGCCGTTTGAAAGCCATAATTCGTGCCAAAGGTGACAAATTCGAACAAATCTAAACTTATTCTAAAATTTTATGCTATTTTCGATATTTTTTGTTTTCATTCAATAAAATTTAAAAAAATGTAAAAATTATGGTGTTTGACTTTGTTGCAGTATTATTGATATATGAAAATTAGTTATTTAATGATATAATAGAACGTTAAATGTTTATTACCTTAAAATAATTAAATTATTGCCTAACATTTGCAAACATTTTTGCATCGGCCACAAAACAGCTGGTTTTTATTATTCTTGCTGAATACATTTTTCCAGTAAGATTTTGCAAACTCTTAGCAGCTTTTCTGTTTAAAATTTGTCTCTCTGATCGCTCTCAGTTTTGGTCTCAAAACATGACAAAGCTCAAAACCTTTTACAAGTTTTTTCAAACCACGTCTTCCTCCTTCGTATATCCTATTTCATTGTCTATTATTCTGTGTTGTGTAATTTATGTATTGAACCTCTGCTATGTACCTGTTACAATTGTGTCCAGTGTGAATGCGTTTCAAAACTCTCGCATGTGTTACCTTGCCGAACACACGAAACCAAAACTTCTTAACGCTATCCATTCTATACACACAACAACCATTTTCTCTGATTAGCTTAACTTTCTTATCAATTTGAAAATCACTCACATTTATATAGCTACTCCTAGATTTAAAATTTTGCAAAAATAACAAAAAACAGAACAACAAAACTTCCTATGGTCAGTGAAAACTCTCTGCAGCGTTCATATGTGTGAGGGTGTGATAAACCATAGGCCAAATTGTTGTTGCCTCTGTGATAATCACAATCCGTATCTGCGGGCTATAAAAGCTACTTGTTATTTCTTTAGCCCAACTAGTTTGTAACGGTGCGACGCTCTAAGAGTGTTAAAAACGGTTTAACGAATACGACGACACACACACAAACACAGAGAATGGTTCGGCATATCCTAACGGGTGTGTCGTTAGCACTTTTAGTGCTTACCAGTGCTACATTTGCCGAGGACTCATCGAATACACTGCTGTCTGTGCCCTCGAGTCCCTTCCAAAGTGATATTGCTTTCCAATTTTTCGATATTGGCTCGGAACTAAGTTATGATTTGAGAAATGTAACAGCCACAAGTGAATCGGCCAGAAAATACGACGATGATCAGTGCACCAAAGATATTGACCGTGTCTTGGCCGGAATGAGGAGCTACAACGAATGGGCCCTTAAATGTAAGCATTTGTTTCTCTCTATCAGAAAGGAAAACCCCGATATTCTAGTGGATAAATCATTAAAGACAGTCTTTAGTACAAAAAAAAGAAAAAATAATAAATGTGACGTGTGGATTGCCTTTAGGAGTGGGAAGAGCCCTTGAACCGTAAATGGTAATCGGATTATATATTAAGTGCCATGAGCCAGATTTTCTTAGTGAAAAGGACCAATTTTTTTGTATATTACAAACAATTTTAATGTTCAAAAAAACTTTCCCCGATGAAATCTTATATTCATGGAAGAGGATCAACTTCTGACCTTTTGCATGGAAGCCAAATTTATTGATGTCTGTGGTCAGATAAAAGACCTATATAAGGACAGCCAGTAAGCTCATGTGATTACTTATTTTGCTGTCTAAATACTTAATTTTGATTTGAATTACAATGAAAGACAAATCGTAATAGTGTAAAAACTTTTTGTTTATTTACAAATTGTTGTCAAAAGTCAAAATCACACGAATTACCATATACTTCCAAACACCTATACACGTGTTTTTCTATTTTTATCTCTACTTTCATAATCTCCTGTATCGTTCCTTTAATTATCGAAAAAATGCATTTTGTCGCCCAGTGTTATTTATAATGTTTGATAGTGACATGTAAACTGAATAGACGAGCTTTTACTTTAAAATAGGAAATCGAAATTGGAGGAATAAAAAAGGAAAAATAAACAATGAACCAAATGAGTAAAATAAATATAACAGGTCAACAATATACAACAACAACGTTATTTATAACTTATAATCCCACAATTGAGCAATTGATTTTAAAAGGCGATCAAAAAACATTATTGACATTGGCAGTTTAGAATTGTATTCTCAAATTCCTATGATGCTTCACAGACTTATCAACATCCAACATTTATTCTAATTCTAATATTTGAAATTGTTATTTCTTTGTTTTTATAAAAAAAACAACTTCCAACGTCAATTTGCACAGCAAATAGAAAACACAGGGTGCGCCATCATTGCAATTTATTTATTTATTCTTGAGAAAATTCTTCTCCGTGGGACATGACTGAATATAATGCAAATACAGTTTTAAGAATTATTTTCCGAGTGGAGAATTATTTTCTGGAATGGGAATTCCTTGTTTAGAATATGTACCCGTTTTGAATCGTTCTTATGTCCATCGGTATGTAATGCTACATTAAACTTTTTGATACAGCACCCGTATAACTATGACTTCTAGTTTTAGGTATTTTGAAGGTTTCGGCCCCAATTTCCAAATTAATCCGTTCTTTAAATATACCAATATTTTGGGTCCCTCTGATTTTCAATTTTTTGAAGTTTTCGGCAACAGTTTCCAAAAAAAAATCAACTGATATTTCAATTTCATCTTTTTTCTAAATGGTAAAATTTAAAAATAGCACTACATAATATCTCATTTTAGTGTTACAAAACAAATCACAATAATCGCTTAATAATCTCGATTGTAAATCGCAAATTTTGCCAACATAAACGTCATCGTAAAAAGAGATTTTAAATCATTTCAGCGATAAGATAAATATGCTGATGGGATATATTCGTACGTATATTATTTCTTTATCAAATCATTGACAACCTTCCAATCAAATTTCAACATTGAAAAACTTCCATAAAAAAAGAAATATAAAATTAACCCCTCATCACATCTTAGCTTTGCTACTTAATTTTTTTTTTTATATTGAACTTTAGAATGTTAAATGTTTTATTGAGCGATAACAAATAATATCTGATTAGTTTATGGATTTACGTGAAACGGTAGCGATGTGTCGGAACAATAGAATGTCATGATTTATTGGCTATTTTAATAGCACCTGACGAAAAAACATGGAATTTCCAAAAAGTATATTGGTTAATCAAAATCGCAAATCTTATCAGCCAACAATAATAGATTTTTATGTTTAGCTTGGAAAGCACTTTAAAGGTTAGTGAAATTTAATAATGTACTAATGTCATTGAAATGTGCACACTTTGCAAGACTCTATTGGGGACATGAGTGCGTATTAGTGATATTGTATTTTTTTGTTGGTATACGCCAAAACTAACTGTTACATAGTTACCCATCCTTAGCATAGAATATGTCAATTTATGGGTTAAAAATGACAATTATGTAACACATAACTTGCATTATTGAAATTAATATTCAAAAAAAGTAGTCCTGTTCAGACATAAAAAGAAAAGAAGAGGAGAGAAAAAAAGAATATTTTCTCAATACAACCCTCTTAATTATATCCTATACTACACTGTACTACAAAGTATTTTCCTTTTTTTTGTTAAATTGCAAAAATTAAACAGTAAAGAAAGTCTTAAAGTTGGGTGGGCTCTGTATGTGATTCTATACAGATCATCAAAAAAAAAAAAAAATGGGTCTGTATCGTTTCAATTTGCCTGTTACAAACAAATGCACAAAGACATAATACCCTGACCACATTGTAGTGGTGTAGATGTTGTGTTTGTATGAACATGCATTTAATTAACATAACGAAAAAAAAAAAAACAAACAAGTAAAAAAGCTGTAAGTTCGCCCGGAGCAAACTTTGAATACCCTCCACCATTTGGAACGAATTTGGCAATTTTCAAAAAAAAATCCGTTTAAAATTCTGTTAAAATCTGACAATGTGGACCTGCATATGCAACTTTTGTCATAAGCCATTACAATATTCAAATGCGAACCTTGAAAAAAATTCGGTGAATAATGTAGCTAAAATCATCAAAATGTGAAACAGCACAGTCAATTTTCTGCGATAGGCTGTAGTATCCATTACGAACTTCAAATACCAATTTTGAAACAATTCCGGTAAATAATGTCGCTAAAATCATCAAAATACTATCATGACGAAATTTGAAACAATTCTGGTGAATAATGTCGCTAAAATCGTCAAAATAACAAATATCTGGAGTTACCGTAATATGGGGCTGTATGAAGACGAGGACCTGCACAGACAGTTTTCTCTCATATTCTGTAGTATCCATTACGAACTTCAAATACCAATTTTGAAACAATTCCGGTGAATAATGTCGCTAAAATCATTAAAATACCGAAAATAGGGAGGTACCGTTATATGGGAGCTATACCATCAATTCGTTCGGAAGCTAGTGTGATTTCCACAGACGGACAGGCAGACAGACGGTCATCGTTAAATCGACATAGAATTTTATGCTGATCAATAATATATATACTTTAGGGGGTCTAAAATGTATATTTCGAGGTGTTACAAACGGAATGACAAACTTAATATTCCCTCCATAATATGGTGGAGGATATAAAAAAAAACTGAGATGAAACCTTCAAAAGACCAAATAACAGTAGATACCCATAAAATGGACCTTTAGTGAACACTTTTTTTTTTAAAGGAATAGTAAATATCCTCTTAGAGTATGAAACGTCAAATTTCTACAAAAACAAAAAAATATGTCAAATCTGAGAACCCCAAATGCTAAATTACTGCTCATTCTGTCCCAAATTGTGCATGAAATATTTGTGAGATCGAAAATCAGGTGCTACCTTTATAAAAAGGCTTTGCTTTGACGTGGGCCAATATCTAACGTTTTTTTTAACGAATCATTACTTTAGAGAACACAGTCGAAAAATCGCCATATAAAAAATGTGTACTTTATTGCAGGGACGTACACTGGTGGCTACTTATTTAGATTTTCATTTGCTAGTCAGAGAGTACAAAAATCAGGAGAATAATTTTTTGGGATCGGGCACAATAATATTGAGGAGTCTGTCATTCCTGTACTCTCCCAATACTCATATGGATCTTGTTACAGGAAGATCCCGAAGCTTTGCTTGCGGTTAGTACCTCTTCTCTTATGGTTAGGAAAATTGTTGCGGTTGATACGTTTGTTTTATATACATAGACCCCCGATATTTCGGAATAAATTGTAAAAAAAAAAAAAATAAACAATCTTTATAACAATTCTATTTTTTTATTCTCCTTTCCAGTCCCCGACAGTTGGGGTCGTTTGCCCATGGGTCTGTTGGCCGGTCACACAATCAGTATGGGTCAATATGAAGAATGTATTGAAATTAATCGTCAATTTGCCGCTGAAGAAGCAATTCGTGGCCAATATTGTTTGACCAAAATCCCCATTAAGAACTACTATAAGAAGATCGAAAAGGACGATGCCCAAAGTCGTGCCATCAGTTACAAATACAAAGACCCAGAAAACTTTGAATTGGGTATTTGTGTGCCAGCTTCCTGCTCACCGGCCAAGGCCAATGTAATCTTAAAACGGGTCATTAAGAAATTCTACAATCAAGATGTTCAAGGCGACTTGGTCAGTGAGAAATATTGTGACATCGATGAACCAATTACCTTGCGTGGTATTGATATCTTTGCCATGTAAGTTTGATTATTTTAACATGGATTATGGAAAGATTAATGACTATAATAATTTGCTTCTCCCTTATAGTATCTTCTTTGCATTCATTATTTTCTGTATGTTGGCCAGTTCCATTTACGATTATGTTAAGACCAAGAAAGGAGGTAAGAAAATGCCTTGACAAAAAAAAGGATTTTTAATAATTTCATGTATTCATTTTACAGAACCCAAATCCCCATTGTACCTGTCCTTCTCCGTCCTTACCAACGCCCCCAAAATCTTCACTGTTAAGAAGGTCAATAACCCCAATGTTATCCACTGTCTTAACGGCTTGCGTTGCTTCTCCATGATGTGGGTCGTTTTCGGTCATGGTTATATGACCTTCTACGATTTGCCCCATATCAATAGAAACAAATTCTACACTGTAAGTCAATGGATTTGAGTTTTAAGAATTTTTTTCGATACAAATTAAATTAATATGCATGATTTGTTTGTTATTACAGTGGACCCAAACTCCTTACTCTATGTTGGTACAAAATGCTACACTTTGTGTAGATACTTTCTTCTTCATGTCCGGTCTGTTGATGTTGTGGGGTGCCTTCCGTGAAATGGAAAAGACGTAAGTTGATACGATATTTATAGTCAATCAATACCATCTGTAAATAACTAAAATAATCAAATTATTGCCTGATATTCACATCTCTCACAAAAGACCTAATTTTTAATCGTACAAACCTATTATTATTAATGTTATTAGGAAGCATCTAAATCTCAGATTTTTGAAAATCTTGATCTTCCTTAAATCTTGATCGTTTCATAAATCTTGATCAAGATCGTCCATGACAAAAAAAATTAATATTTTTTTTAATATTTGTATTTCATCCACAGCAAGGGTAAATTGGACATTAAACTCATGTACTTCCATCGTTACATTCGTTTGACCCCTGTTGTTGCCGTCGTTGTTTTGTACATTATGTCCTTGTACAAATACTCTGGTGCCGGTCCCATGTGGATGAAACTCGGTACTCAGGACAAACGTTGCGAAGAATCATGGTGGGCTACATTGTTGTATGTCCAAAACTATGCTTTCCCCTACAGCATTGTAAGTAAAATTGTCACACACACACCTCTATATATATATAAAAATAATATCGTCTAACCCTATTTTGTTTCCATTATAACTTTTTAGTGCATCAGTCAGTCTTGGTATTTGGCCGTCGATACTCAGCTGTATGTGCTGTCACCACTTTTCCTCATTCCCCTGTGGAAGTGGGGTAAGAAGGCTGTTGCACCCATCGCTGTATTCGGTGTCCTCTGCATGGGTTGTACGTTTGCCACGTTCATGCACAACAACTTCACTCTCTTCCGTGTCGATGATAATCAAGTCGATTTACGTCAACGTCTTACCTACTATCCAACACATACCCGTATTCCAACATGGTTGATGGGTGTACTCTTCGGTTACTTCTTGTTCACCAAGAATCGCGGCCGTCAAATACCATTGAAGAAGGGTTGGGTTATCACTGGCTGGGTTTTGGCTCTCGGTGTTATGCTTACCGATTTGTGGGGTCCATACTGGCGCATTTTGCCCGAAAACCCCGATGCTCCCATTATTGAAGGTGCCTTCTATGAACCCTTGTCCCGTGCCTCGTGGGCTTGTGCCATTGGCTGGATTGTATGGGCCTGTTATAACGGCCATGGTGGCATTATCAATGACTTCTTGTCCTGGGGATTCTTCACCGGTTTCAGTCGCTTGACCTACTGCATGTATGTTATCCACAGAATTGTCCAATGGGTCACCGCTGGTCGCTTACAAACCGACACTCACTTCTCCGATTACGATATGGTTCGTATTGCAACTTGCTGCATAGCTAAAATGTAAACTAATGATTGTCTCTGTTATATTTCCTTTTAGGTTCTCCGTTGGTGGCACGATTTCGGTATTACTTTGTGCGCTTCAATCTTTGCCACTTTGGCCTTTGAATCTCCCATTTTGGGCATTGAAAAGGCCATCTTCGGTCGTGGTGAAACCAAACCAGCACCCAAGAAAATCGAACCAACCACCACAGTTGCCCCCGAACCAGTTCCCGCTGAGACCACAGCTGCTGAAACTGTTGCCAAGGCTTAATTTCACTACAGTCATTCATCTAGTCTCCTAAACTCATAAAATCCCTACCAAAATAAATTGGCTAGAAAATACATCAAATAACGTCCCAAAGATTTTAAAAAACATACATTTTAATTTATTACAAACCAAGTTATATATTCTTGATATTGTTATCTTCGTATTGATTACGAGCGTATCAAAAGTAGGCAATAATCTAAATATATATGAATATTTATTAAACAGATAAAATATTGTAATATTCATTAAACGTTGGATTTAAGGCCTGTGTACATATGAATGAACGTGTAAAATTTTGTTGGTGTATGTACTATAGAAAATCCGGGAACTTGCAAGACTTTTAGCTGAAAAAAGAAAATCTGAATTCTAAGCCAGTAAGGAAAGATCAAAAGCCGGACGGGCCGACTATATGATGCCCTACACCACCATGCATATTTAGTACAGCTTCCGTAAAAAATATATTGGGAATTTAACTGAAGTAGGTCATACCAACTATGATCCAAATAACATTGCTGTATAGTGCATGATACGACTTCGATAGGGATTAAATTAAGAAATATTTATTGGAGCAATAGATATACCGGACCGGGTTTCGTAAAATTCGGTCGAATATGAAAAAATCTATTCTATTTGTAACCTTAAGATCGGATGAAGATGTTAATCGAAGCTATAAAAAATCTGAACCGATCTTTGGCAGAGGTATTTTAGAGCAGTATCTCATGCCCGGTATCAAATATCATTGTTGAGGAGTGCATATTATGCATATGAGGGACTTTAACAAAAAATTGGATGAAACATATATATGGGAGCTATAGCTATATCTGAACCGATTTTCGCCCAATTCTGCCCTTTGGGCTGATATTAGCCATTTGGTGCACAAAAAACCTGAACTCGGATAAATATATATATGGGAGCTATATCCAAATATGAACCGATCTCGACAAAATTGTAAACACTTATTTGAACACGATGATTTCAAGCAAAAATTCCAAATTTTCATTTTCCTCATATTTTCGCGATAATATTTATTATATTATGATGTCACGACCATCGGCTGTTATGGCGGCCCACACCATCGCTATGGCCGGCGCTTGAGTTTTAGTGGTCAGCCGAAAGTGCAAATTTTCAGCTGACTTCTTTGACAAATAAACACTATCATTTTGTTTGTTTACAAACTGCTGGACAACGAATGTTTTCTCATTGGAGGAAACAAAATTCGGCAGTTCACCATATTTGGCCAGCGAAGCAACTTTTTAGCTCTTTTGAGTCTATTTTCTTTCTGTTGCGGTGTAAGTTCTTGCACTTTTTGGAATTTCAATGGCTTTACTCCGAGCTTATTTTTCAATATTTGCCGAATGGAATATTGCGATATGTTCAGCTCACGATCCATTTTTCTGCCACTACGACGCGGGTATCGATCAAGTTACTTCTTTACTTTTCGAACCATTTCTGCTGATGTTCCGTCCACTTCTTTTACGTCGAGCTACGCTACCAGTATCACTGTACGAGACACGAAAGATTTATTCACATCTAAATGTTGGAGTGCTCTAACGATAGCCACTTGTGGTTTTCCAGCCAAATATAAAGAAAGCACACTATCACGCTTAAATTCCATTACGAATAACTTTTTTTGAAAAATTCTCACCAAAGTGCTTTTGTACGCTGGTAAACAATATAATGAGCTGTCACTGGAATAATTGTAACAGCGGTGGGGCGATTGGCTTAGAAATAAAAGCAGTCTGAAGTTGGTTGCAGTTTTTTAATATCACCCTGTATATATATGGGAGCTATATCACAATGTGATCCGATCTCGATAAAATTTGACAGAGGTATTTGAACATTTGGTGATATTGGCCGAAATCGGTTGATGATATATTTAGAAGCTGTATCCAAATTTGAACCGATTCTCACCAATTTCACCAAATATTGTTTGCAAAATTTCATCTCAATAAGACATAATACCCTTACCACTATGTGGTGTAGAGTATAAAAATGGTAGTTTTAGTAGTACTTCTGTAGACAAAAATATGACAATAGGTCTGTATGACAACTCGATCATTTTTTCTAACTTAATGTCTCAGCCAGAATTTATAATTCTCAGTAAGTCACTAATGTAAATCCCAATTACTTTATTGTGTTTTGAGGAAATACACATGCATACATATTCAACAACGGATTATGAAGAAATAAAAGAGTGTTCTAAAAGTGTGCTCCCACTATGAAACGAGCAACACATGCTCTATCTTATTCGAGCTACAACGAAAAATAGACTACGCTCGATTTTCTACTCCTTTTAGCCTTTACACTTTTAAATATAGGATGCAAAATGGTATAACCGCCATAACATTTATAACTTCAACTTTGCGCAAATATAAGTTTTGTAATTAATATTCATTACGAAACAATGACTTATTAAGTATTTAAATATTATGTGTATTTGCATATGAAATAATTTGAAAATTCGGGTTTGTGTAATTTTTGAAGCACATATTAATAGAACCCCTTAACTTCACACTTATCCATTTTCTATTTAGTACTTCCGATTTAGTTTGTGTAATTTTTAAAGAAGGCATAAAAGGAACCCCTAACTTTAAACTTATCCATTTTCTACTTAATACTTCCGATTTAGTTAATAACACCTTGACTTTTACAAAATGTATACAATTTTTTATTTCTAATTTAACAGATCGCATACGAAAAATACACAACAATTAAATAACATTTAAAAATTTATATTCACTCTTTATCTTCGACATAATAAATCTTGATTACAGATTTGTAAATTTTAAAAATACATTTGTATAAGGCCCTGCCAATTTTTTCAATAACTACTAGTGGATAAGGCATTATTTATACTGTTGATTGCAATTATATATAGGACTGCAATTGGGGCAAATACTTTTGTAAAAACCAGCCGTCCCACACTGATGGCATCGGGATGAGGGTGTATTGCTATTTCGAAGTTTGGCAGCTAATAGTTTACTTGGGCACGGACCATTTATTGGTGCTATCAGCTTGGTGGTTAATGATGCTGTGGGAGTTGGCGGGTTCGAGGTCATTATGGTGATGTGAGATGTAGCTTGAGACATTGATACATTATTTTGTGTGACGGTGGGAATAGATGTTGCAGCAACAGTAGTGGTAATTGTGGGAGATACCATAGTGGCTGTACTAGTCACAGTATACGTTAATGAGGTAGGCACGTTGGTGAATGCATTTGATGTAGACGTAGTTTCGTTGGATAAGGGCAGAACATTCACGTCATTGTTACTTTTAGAACTTATCTCCTTGTTGCCCTTAATTTCATCCCCAGATATTTTGGAAGTTGGTAGAAATTTTTCCGGAAATAGTTGCATGTGTCTAGTTCTCTTTATACAATCTTGCGCTATGTGATTGTATTTGCGACAATAAGTACAACGTAGTTTCATTTTACGTATAGTTGGCCGACCCGAAGCGGAGACAGCCGGATGGGGTTTCTTTGAAACTTCTGCGTGAATAGTGGTTTCTCCGTTGAGTAAAAAACCAACGGTTGGACTTGAACTCTCCTGTACAGACATAATTGGGGAATTATGTCCACTATGGTTACTTTCACAGTTCATTTCTGATTCGTCTATGATTGTATTGATCTGGTCCATAATATCGATGTCTATTTGAAAATTAACATTATCATGTGTTGTTGATGTTTGATTAATTGCTATAAATTCTTCTTGTGGTCCAGCCATAGTAGTATCGTCCTCGTTATTACTTTCTTTTTTAACAAGTGGTGGCATCAGATCTTCCGTACGCCTGACCTTAATCACGGGATCCTTATCGTTGACTATACAAGTTGTTGCTGGCACTACTTCGCCACATTCATTTGGATCGATATCTTTTTGTACTGTGTCAGTCTGCGACACACAGCTAATGTTTTCTTCTTTAGGCTCAATATCATGCACACCATTGACAAGGTTACTATTTTCGCTTGAATTTGCTGTTGTAACATTTGTTTCATTACTATCTTTTAATTTTAACTTTAATATTTCTTGCCTTAATTCGTTTACACTTGTAATACTTCCATATTCTAGTTTTGTTTGAACTTCTTTGGGTAACAATGCGAAAATCATATCAAATTTATTCTTTTCACTTTGCTTTGGATCAGATAATTCAGTTAATAATTCATACTTATCATCTATGAATTCTGTTTCCATGGCGTAATCTTCATATTTATGCTCAAATATATCTTTATAAACTAAAAATGCCGGCCTTTGGCGACCATATTGATTGTGCAAAGCAGTCAGAGCCTCAGACCATGTAGTAAAATGGCTTTTTCTTCGTTGCCACCACGAGTGGGCATGCTCAGTTAACAAATAACCCAATTCACCTAGAGCTTGTTCGTCCGATATAGATTTTATTTTTTTATATGACTCTATATATTCGATAAATTGTTGTATCTTCTGCCCACCATAATCGCCACAAAATTTTACTGGACAGTCTAACAACGTGTTGTATTTGCATAATATGTTATTAATAATGGTATTCAAATTCAGCTTGGATTCCATTTTATTTTTGATCATGTAGAAGTTTTATGTCTATGGGAGTAATAAAAATTAAATTCAATAGAAATGTGAAAAAAAATAATGATTTAGTTAGGTTTTGTAATAGCAAAGGTATTGCAGTGCATGTTTCTCATTTCGTTCAAGATAAAACAATTGACGACAGTAATATTTTATATAATGTCAGAATATATTCGTATATACTGGAGAAATGTTAATGAATTCATTAAAATAACACATTCTAATAAATATATGTATAATAATTATGTCACAGGATTGATTTAAAAAATGTGCCATAAATTCACAAAGTATTGTATATGTTCGATTTTATCCAGTCTATCCTGTTGGCAATGGCATACTTTAGATTTTCTGCAACTGTTTCTGATATTTGGCTTGTCAAAAAGCTGTTTTTAGGATTTTTTTTCCAGTTGGCTAATGACGATAACGATTATATGCTGGATGATTTACTCCACTTGACATATCTTGTGTAATGATATTCTCTGATGCGCACTTTTTTATCAGGTGGCTCCACATACTTCGCAAGTTTTTTTTTCTGGAAATTGATAGAAATTAATTTCCGATTCCGATATATAGTTGTCCCTGTTGTTTTTCCTCGAAGGTCTTCTATGTTGTTTCAGTGGCCAATGTGTCTGCAAAATTAACAAATTTCCACTTGTGTTTTACAATGTCGTAATAATGCTTAAACATATGCTGTCGAGTTCATCAGTTTCTGACTACTTTAAAGCAATATAAAATAACCTGATTCGAAAAAAATGTTCAGGCTGATAATTCAATTGAATTGAAATAAATACTTTCACAGAATATGCAAACAAAGAATTATAATGGCTCTGTAGCAGAACCTGCAAGAATCTACTAGTCTTGCATTATTTTCCCATAGCATAAGGAAATAATAGGTTATCGTATTAAAAACGTTTACATTCTTGCAGTTCTGGAACAGACCAAATATTATAGGAAGTCTTGAAAATGAAACAAAATAAATCCCAGTCTTTAAACTCTTTAATACCCAGTCTCACCTTTCTTATTCTTTTCGGTTTCTCGACTTAGTTGTCTTTTGAGATTTCTTGCAATTAGCTTTAAGCATCTTTCCACCGTGTGCGTACGACCGCGACAAAATTTGCAACGTGGTCTTTTGTTACGATTTTTTTTATTTGAATTTCCTGGATTCTCGTTTGAATTTACGACTTCTTTACGTTGTATATTTTGATAATCTTCGAAAATGTCAACAGCCGATCTTACAGAAATAATTTGGAGGTTTTGATGATTTTCTGTATTTGCAGTGCCAGCTATAACGCTGTGTAATGGTTCGGATAAATCCGAAGTCATTAGCTCAGCTTCTGTAACGTGTTTCGAAACATTACAATCTTGTTCTTGGCGTTTATATGAAAATGCGACGATGTTTGTTTCTGTAGGTTCCGTTTGAACATCGGTTTTATACAAGCCATTGTTTTCTTTTCTTAAGTTTTCTTTGAATGCGTCTAAAGATGTTGCAGTAAATTTCGTCATCGTCTGCAGTCTATTAGGCAACATACCATATATGAACTCTAGTTTGTGTTGCTCATTCACAAGGGGCACATTTGTCAATTCCTCCATGAGCTCATATTGGTCACCAATGATATCGTCCATATTATTTCTGTCCTTCCTGCTTAATTCAAACATATTACTGTATATGACGTGGTTAGGTCTTTCATTTGAATATTGATTTTCCAAAGCATACAGAGCTTCAGACCATGTTGAAATTGTACTTTTTGTTTTCAACCACCATCTGAAAGCATTATCTGTCAAAATATAATTAAATTCCAATAATGCCTGCTCATCCGTTATGCACTTTACGTCTTTATAGGCTTTTATGAATTTAATAAATTGTTGTATCTCCTGTCTGTTGTAGGCACCAGAGAAACGCGCTGGACAATGCAATAAGCTATTCATGATTTTTATACATTTGTTCGATTTCGATGTATGTTCAGGCTGCAAGCACAAAAATATTTGTTGCACATTTGCCATGATTTAATTAGATATTTTAGTAGATACAAGTATTAGGACTAAATAATAATATAGAAGTAATACTTTGAAAATAACTTGTCGGACCCACAAAAATATTTTGAATCAGAAGTCACTATTATTAATATTTCAGTTTCCGAGTCGGTAATGTGTACATAATGTAAAACTGTAAATTATCTGTCTGTATTATGGACTTAAAAACGAACAAGCCACAATATATTTACAGTGCTTTTTTGAAAATCTATTTTGTTAAAGGATGAGGGAACATTTAAAAAATGTGTTGTTTTTATATATTAACGAACACATAGCAGACGTCCATAACAATCTATTAGAACTCAATGCAATTCAACAAATTCGAATTACCTAAAACAAGAGGGGTAATGTAAAACCCCAACTTGTTTGCAATATAATAACGATATGTTCATATATAGTGTTTTAGTCAAAATAACGATTAGAAGAAAAAACTTAAGAGAAATTTAACCAAGCTATACCCTTATAATAGTTTTCAAGCATGCTAATTCTGAGCTGGGCACAATATATGACTTTAGCTTCCTAATGTGCTTCCAAACAGCGCAGGATGGTCTGCATGCGTTGTCCTCAAATATTATATATTTTAGGGATAATTGTGATTGGGTGCATTTATATTATTTCGATCGTCTCTTTGGAGCACACAACGTGGACAGTTCTGCGATGCATTTTTTGTATGGATGAAACTCAGAGAAGTGGCTCCATGACAATATGTGAGTTATTTAAAACTTATGTTTCCTTTAACTATGTTGTGCAACAAACTTAGCATGAATGCGATTAAGAGAACTATAATATTCACGGTCCTTGGCCATTGCCGACAACAATCAATTCATTATCTTTCATCTGAAATCACTTTGTCATAGAAGTCACATTTTTATTCGACTGACACAATACCTTTGCTATGTTTGTTTGTTTCCTTTAATGTGGCACAATCTTAACACACCTGTTTCAAATTGTATGTATCATCTTGTAATATTTATTCTTTATCAATCCTTTAATCCTGGAAAGACTTTGTACCACTTCCAGCTAAGAAATGAAAGTAAACAAACCCTCACTACGTTCCGATGAAATGGTTCAGAAAAATTATTCACCGATAGGAAAAGAGCCAGTTCTCTTAGTTCGTATGAAACATTTGATAGACTCATAGTTCATATCATGGCAGAAGAATATAGGTAGATGCATCAACGCTTGGGAGCATTGATATGTCAAAAAAAATTAAATGTTTTTTTTTTTAATATAAGTAGATTTTTATATGTTTTCTTATACTACGTCAGTCGGAGGCTATTAGAATATAGGTAGATGTATCGACACAGCTGCTGAGACAATGAACTGTCAAACCAATTTTGGAATTGAAAATGTTGAATGAAAAATTATTTAAATTTGACTGACGTCGTATAAGAAAACTTATAAAAATTTACTTATGCCATGTTTACGTTAGAACTTTTTGTAGGGTTAACCTACTTTGAGAGGATTTATTTGAAGTAAAAGTAATGGATATGACAATTTAAATCCAAATCCAGTGGGTTAACCCTCATATATATAAACGTACTTTTATCTTTGATAGAACATTATTTTACATATAAGTGTTCCCCAGCTTTGATGCATCTACCTGTATCTTTCTACCATGGTTCGTATGGAACAATTGATAAACTTATAGTTCGTATGAAACAATTGATGAACTCACATATTACAGGCTTACCTGTGGCACAATTACAGAAGCTACCTCCACGCATGGCTCAATAAGAAAGGTTGTCCAACTTCGAAGAAACAAGAAAATGCAAATCTGTACCGGAGTCTTATAGTGTCTAATATGTTTCTAAATATGCAAGAATTGGTTTGTTTATTTTACTTTTTTCACAAATTACTACATTGGGTTTCTCCACAATATTGATAAGAACAAAGTAACGTAGGGTGAAAAGGTATACATTATGGGCCGAAATAGCCACCCAAAACTCCACTGTTCTTTAACGAAGAATGATTTAAGCGCATTTATAACATTGATTAATGGCGATTGGTCAAATATAACCACACAAAAATATGCGGATTTACCACACAAAATATATATCTTCCTATGATCGGATTTATTATATATCTTATACAGAATCTACATACCATGGATGGAACAAGTTATTTTGTGTTTTGACACTTTTTCACAATATTTTAATTTAAGAGAAATCAGCGAAAAATAAAAGAAAACCACGGTTTTTAAAATATCGATAGGACTAAAGATGTGTATACATAAGCAGCTTGAAATCTTTGCATGACATATTTTGTCATATATCATAAAGGGAGAGCCAAAGAATATAGGTAGTCGCATCGACACAGCTGCTGGGACAATGACCTGTCAAAATAATTTTGAAATTCAAAATGTTAAATGAAAGTTTATTCAAATTCGTTAAAACTGATGTAAAATGCTTATCATAACAAACTGATTGACGTCAAATAATGTCATGTTTACGTTAGAACTTTTTGTAGGGTAAACCTTCTTTGAGAGGATTTATTTGAAGTAAAAGTAATGGATATGACAATTTAAATCCAAATCCAGTGGGTTAACCCTCATATATATAAACGTACTATAAGGAAGCATATAAAAATCTACTTACATTTGAAGAAATATTTTAAAAAATTTCACATATCAATGTTTCCAATGTACCTGCATTCCTTTACCATGACCGGATTCGAATTCTGCCTTAGTTTTTTGTTATCATTTGACATAATATGCCTGCCAAGCTGCTTATGTACCTATAGCTTTCAATCAAAAAAATAAATTTTATTTCCAACAGATTTTGAAAAATTTCGAAATTATTTAAAACATTATTAAAAATAATACATACGCATATAAAATCTCAAAATTTGTGTAAAAACTACAAAAATGGCGAACAAAGTGATCAAAGCAGCACAATTGCCACTTGAAACTGGCAATTAAAGAGACTATCTTGTCCATAATCAGGCGGTGAAAATTTACGAACACGGACAGTGTTAAATGGGATCAACGGCCACTCTTCCTAGATAGTACTTTTTTCATGCGGGTAACTATATTTTTCTTTGAAGTTGAGCAACCTTTCTTATTGAGCCATGTTTGTACCCATGGTACAATAAGAAGGTAGAACAGCTTCGTAAAACTACAGAAGTACAACCATAAGGTTTTGCCTGCTTCCTGTCAAATATCCACGCAACAAGTTTTAATTTATTCAATATTTTCCCTCATTTTTAGAATCAGATGAATCAAATGAATTATATGCCTGGATTTTCTTTCAAAAATATAATCTAAACAGTTCTATCTTCAATTCCATGGAAAACTGCCAAATAGCTTTTAATGCGCGTCCCGGAATGAACTCGTCTTCAGTCATTGATTTTGAAAATATTCGTTTTTTATTTTTCAAGACAATAAATACATATACAAAATTGGAAAATTAGAAAAAATTGTAATTAGCTGGGAGCTCTACCTTACCTTTTTATTGTACCATGCTTGTACCTACAAAATGTACTAAAAAAAATCTTACTTTGACTCAAATGCCATGAAATTTGTTTGTTCTCTCCAAAAACTGTAAAAAAATATGTCCTGTCATGACAAAATGACAGGAATATAATTAAATTAATATATGTAACTAAATACTTTTTTAATTCATTTTTATTTTTTTAGCACAAGGTATTATGTAAACCATTCATGTGAGCAGCCCTTAGCGCCAGAAGCCGTGTTTAGTTAGCATTAGAAACAGAAATACAACCATGTTGCCGAGGGCGCCACCTACCAGAGTATAGCAAACATCTTAAATGTCATCACAATGACAGCTGTCAACTCGATTTTCCTTTCTTTCCGGTGACTGCTCCAATAAAGACGCTAAAGTATGTAAAATTTCTGTAAAAAATCTTTTAAAATCTATGCAATCGTAAAAATTAATTTGCAAAACTGATAATCAACCAAACAATAGTGAAAGACGAAAAATTTGCAAAATGATTAGTGTTAACAATAAACGTTAGTTTGCTAAAGACTGCCCATAATTGTGACCAGTGATAAATATTGACAACAAAGCGCAAAATTATAAATGAAATTTAACTAATTGGTTGTGTGTGTTTTTCTTTTTAGGATGTTTATGCCCAAGGCTCATCGCGTTGCTATCTACGAATACCTCTTCAAAGAGGGTGTTATCGTAGCCAAAAAAGATACCCATGCCCCCAAGCATCCTGAACTTGAGAGCATCCCCAACTTGCATGTCATCAAAACAATGCAGTCCCTCCACTCCCGTGGCTTGGTTAAGGAACAATTCGCCTGGAGACATTACTACTGGTACTTGACCAATGAAGGTATCGAATTCTTGCGCAGTTACTTGCACTTGCCCCCTGAAATCGTTCCCGCCACACTTAAGCGTCCCACCAGACCCGAAACTGTGCGTCCCCGCCCAGCTGCTGCCGGTCAGCGTACCGCTGATGCCAGCAAAACTGGTGAAGATCGTTCCGCTTACAGACGTGCTCCTGGTGGCGCTGATAAGAAGGGTGATGTTGGCCCTGGCGCTGGTGATGTTGAATTCCGTGGAGGTTTCGGTCGTGGTCGCCCCCAATAAACTACTAGTTGACATTTGGTGATTAGGACATCACCCGGCTAGACGTAAATCTTTTTAATTTCATAAAAAGATGTGTTTTCTATTTTAAATGATAAACAACAAAATACAAAAAAGATACAAAAGAAACCAACACTAAAACTACTTGTTCATTAATTATTGTAAGGAAGGAATAGCAACAGAAGGAACCTTGCTTGTTATATTGAAACAAATATTCTTCCTTGACAAAGTGGGATATTGAATATGTGTTAAAAAGTGCAAAAAAAAACTTGGTGTCTGCTATGAATACAAGTGCAAGTCTTGAATGTAAACAAAAGGTGGTTCAGAAAAAAAAATTGTACAATTTCGTTCAATATTGAAGAAACATGAGTGTAAATTTTGAAAAGATTTTTATTAGTCTCGTTTTGAGAATAATTTTTTTGGTCACTTTTCTGAGTAGAACTAGTAATATTTGGTTGATAATTTTTTAACTCCATTAAAGCATGTTATCATATGAATTTAAAGCCAAATTTATATTAAAATGTTTCCAAAGCCCCACCCTTACTTGAGTTCAATATTTGAGACACTCGCAAGAACAGTAATAATTTAGCATTTATTACAAAGCTCTGACAATGTTCTTTGTATAAGCCAGTAAACTAATGTATTTCAAATTGCTAAAGAATCTAATTGAAGATGAATATTTTTAGTGCAGTGATTTCCTTACATCGTCTCAAAAGAAATTCAACACGAGTTTAAGTATTTTGAATTATTATTAATAAAATTAAAAAGAAGTTCCTTTGAAAAACTCATAATCATGGTTGATCGACTTATTTGGGATTTAAGATTTTGATTGTATTCTCCGTGAACGAAGGCAACTTAGTCATGCATTTTACAAGGCTACTTGTTGGAAGCAAGCTAAAAAGCTATTCTTGAACTATTTTTAATTTTTTTATGCCAAAAATATTCGCTTGAATTTTATTTTTTGTTATTTCTGGAATACTGTGATATATCTTAAGGTTTAGATAAATTCAATTAAAATTAAATGAAAACCGTTATGGACCTGCGCCTGGATTTTTGTTCTATGAAAACATAAAATGGAAAATATTTCCTTCATAAAATTTTTCATTTGACATTAATAATGAATAATGTCACAAAAATTATGAAAATATGGAGTAGATATATATATATATATATATATATATATATATATATATATATATATATATATATATATATATATATATATATATATATATATATATATATATACACTTTTTAGGGCCTATTATAAATATTTCGAGGAGTTACAAATGGAATTACAAAGTTATATACCCTCCATAGAATAGTGGAGTGTATAAAAAGAACTGCTTCATTATTTACTAATTTTATTTTTATATTTTAAGGGTAGTAATACTTTATACTCTGAAAGATACTAAAACATTTATAATTATATTTTAGTCATGATAGGGGAAATATGGACTTAAAAGAATAGGTCTTGGAATGGATGTTTAAAAAATTATAGTAAAATTTTACTCTTTTGCTGAATTTATAGTTTAATCTCCAGTTCTAAGTAAACCTTGTCGCCCAAACACATACTGTCCATGAGTTAAAGTATTAAATAAATTTAATCCCTCTTTAAATAAATATAATCCTAGAGTATTTAATATCTCAGAATCTTAAATAAATGTAAACCTTTGTTATCAAGTATTCTTTATCACCCTTAAGTTACTTATACCCAACTTGATGTATATGTTGCTGTTGTAAAAAATTTAGTAAATTTGGTAAGTTTAAATAGAGCACTAAGCCCTTGTTTGTATTGTTGTAAATAACAAAGAAAACAATTCGAAATTATTTCAAATTCAGTTTCAACAAAAAATTTACTATTTATGGATTAGGTAAAACAATACCCTTTTCCAGTGAATATTATTTAAATGTGTTAAAAGCGTGAAAGATGCCTGATTTTAAAATGTAATATACTTTAAAAGGTCTATATGATACAATAAGACTCTAGGACAGTGATGCATTTTCCTTAATTTCTTTGAAGGGAAACTACATTTTTGGTTTTATCTGTTAGTTTATTCCGTTCTTTTTTTCCAGGACTTATTTGCATTCACTGTCTTAGAAAAATGCTAGACAATGGCGAAAATAGTCGAACCACTGTGTATATAGTAGTTAAATACAACTCTGATTAAATTTGGCTTGTGTACATGTCAGGATATTTCTGTTTGTGCCATGGTAGATGCATCAAAGTTTTAAATATTTGTTTAAAAATAAGTATATGTATATATTTGCTTCCTACACGACGCCAATGGGAAATTGTTATAATATGTATTTTTTAAACAATTTTTACAAATTTCAGTAATTTTTCATTCAAGAATTTCAATTCCAAAATTGGTTTGACAGGTTATTGTCCCAGCAGCTGTTTCGAAGCGTCTACCTATATTATTCTACCATGATGGATTTATTAACATATATTTTGACAATGATGATATTTTCAAAGGCATAATATATAATAAATAAAACAACTTCTTGCATTTGTTATTAATAAATTTGAAGTTATTCAGAGCTTCAGAGTTGTATTTTTCATATCTGCCCTAACTTGTAGGTATTGTACCATTGTAGAAGCATACATGTAGTCGCATCGACACTGCTGCCTGGACAATGAACTGTCAAACCAATTTTGAAATTGAAATTTTTTAATGAAAAATTATTCAAATTTGTACAAATTGTCCATTTGTCCTTTTCCATTTATTGTATTATAATACATAATACAATAAGGAGGTAGAACATGGTATAAAATAACGAAGGTAAAGTCATTTCAAATAAGTATATCCATATCTGCATGTTCTGTAATTTTCCTTGTCAAATTTCACTGAATAAAAAAGGGGTTCCAATCTCTGATTTCTGCGTATACAATTGATTTATAAATATAAATTTTGACAAACGAATAATATTGGGAGCAATTGTTAATATATGACCATAATTCAACCATTGAAATATTTTTCATTTCATATTTTCATGAAACAAGAATTTAAGCCAAGGAAATTGAAAAAAGAAAATTGAGACACCTAGGAAAAATCAAGATGTCGTCAGCCCACTATGCCATAACACGACGTTGAAATATCGATAAATTGTTGCAGATGGTCGATTAACCAATATGTCAAAAAACGAACTATAGACACCTAATTTACCTTCTATTAAATTGTAAAGTGTACAAAACTTTTCCAGATACTAAATTGTAAAAAATCAAGAGTTTTTGAATAATAAATATAGATAAATCGTCATGTCTTATCCAAATTATGGGGTCGCAAGCGACGACGAACGGTTTGCAGACTACAACGATGATTCTCGCTCCAATAATAACTTTGAACAAAACAACTATGACAGTGAAGAGGGTAAGAAAATTAAAGAAATAAAAAAAAATATTTCACTACAAATCTCTAATTTATATATTAATGAAATCCTTGAAGATACTGATGATGCCAGTGAAACCGAGTTTCGCAATAATGGACGAACTCCCAGCTATACCAGCTCCAATCACCAAACAACAAATGGTACCAACAACCACAACCATGAACTTAAAGAACAGTACGTAAACAATATACATAGCATACATGGTGTTTCGTTTTTTATTTTAACATTGCGTTTATATTTCTTCTTCATTAGAATGTATCAACACAAATTAGCCAGCTTAAATAAACAACTTGAAGAATTAAAAAGTCTAACACATCCTGAATACTTGAAGAGACTCAAGAAGTTAGAATATCAATACAAGGAGAGATTAAAATTGAACGAAATTTATAGAGACTACCTCAAAGAATGTGTGGAAAGGGATTATATCCTGGAAAAGAAGGCTGCACAAAAAGAGTACGATGAGAAAAAGGTAGGTCTACGAAACGTTTTTTCTTCTTAAAATATAGAAACGCAATAGCAAAGCGTGTCTACGTGAGCATAAGTCAAGATGAAAACAATATGATATTGATGGGTGGCTTGATTTGTTATAATCGTATATACCTATAAAGGAACGACAAAAATCCATTTTTATTTAAAACTAAACTGAATAATGAAGATAGTATGCGTGTCTCTGTATTTGTCATATTATAAAAGTACGTAATTTGATTACTGCTGCTCATTCTCTGTATGATACATTTCATGAAAATTATTGTTATTGGTTTTTTCTTTTTTCAATAATTGCATATATTTTTAATGTTTTCTTTGTGCTTTTACAAACACTATTTCACCTGTCTTTATTTGGTGTTACCTTCTTCTGTAATGTAATAAATGTAGGAAAATATCATTTATTGCTTAACATTATATTTATTTTCAGATTGATTTAAAAGACAATATTTTAACAGACTTTGAAGAAAGGCGAAAATTGATCGAAAATGAACGCTACAGTCTGGAACTAACTAATGACTCAATGGAGGTTAGTAGATGAAAAACTAAGTATTTGGTTTCAAAGTGAGCTATATTAATAATAAACAAATTTTTTTTTACCAGATCAAACCCACCGTAACACGTAAATTACGTAGAAGACCCAACGATCCAGTGCCTGTGGTGGAAAAAAGACGTAAACCTACAACTGGCCAATTATTGGTATATATGTTAGATGAAAAGGAAATAGAAAATGATCTTAAAACAATACAAAGGGGGAAACCTTTAACGCCGAGTAAGTTATCATCAAAATTGTGAAGTGTGTTTGCGAAATATAAATGAATGTACTTTTTAGCGTTACAACAAAATGGCATATCTGTTAGTAGTTCTTACGGATCGAATAGTCTGCAACAAACACCTATTGTATCCGACAATGGTACTACACAATATGTGGAAACACGTATAGAAGATGGCAAATTATTATATGAAAAACGTTGGTTTCATCGTGGCCAACAGATATATGTAGAAGGCAAAGATCTACCAAAATTCGCAGCTACCATTACAGCCATAGGCAATGAAGTGGTAATTCTGTTAAAACGTCACATTTATAAGGACAATTGAAATCATGTTTTTTTTTTTTGTTTTCAGGTATGGGTTAAGAAGGTTAATGACAGCAGCAGTAGTAAGGTTAAAATTAATATGTCCCATTTAGCTAAAGGCAAGGTGACAATAAAACGACGTGCCAACTGATGACATCTTAATGCTTCTAAACATCAACCAATTGCTTTTACTCCACCAACCATCAATTAAGTAAATTAATTTAATATAGATTCTAGATTATTTCAGCATAGGATTACAAACACCATTCATTTTGAATGATTGAACTGTTGATTTAGTTTTTATTATTATATTTTCCTACAACTCCAAACACACTCGATATTACACTCATTTACTGTAAAGAAAATATCGAAATCATTTTTTATGTTTTAATTTTATGTATAATTCCAATAACTTAATTTATTGTTTTCCTTTTTTTCATTTTAATTCAAATACACATCAATTCGTTTTGTGTTTTCTTACTTTAACAATAAAAAAATTCTCTTGTGTACATACGCAATGTAATGTTTTAGATAATTAAATATAATGTCACTTTTAAATATAATTGTATTCATAAATCATAAAAAATATATAAACGTGATTTCCAAACATACTTAAAAAATCTTGAAAGAAACATTCTGTTTTATCTGAGTGTAATAATAAGAATTTTATTGTTTATTTATATGAAAAATTTGTCTTTTGCGTGGGATTTTAGATTTTTGTTTTTGGAAAAAAGGTGAAAAATTTTTATTCTGAAATTTTATTTTAATGAGACCAAACAAATTTTGATTTATCTACAGTGAATCTTCCCTACCAGAAGGTTTTCCATAACGAGTTTTTCTCTATAAAGAAATTTATCTACGACGAGGTAAGTACATATTAATATGTCTAACTGGAGACTACCCCCTTCTGTCATGATTAATTAAAAAACAAACAGTTATTTCATATATAATTTATTACCAGCTATTTGATATAGGATTTTTGTTCTCTTTCATGGTTAATTCTCTAAATTATACATTAGTCTAGTTCAACAATTGCGTCAATACAAACAACTGTTATTGCTACGTTACATATTAACTTACATAACTAAACGAACAATGATTTTTATTAAATATTCAAATGTTTTAACATATTAATATGTATGTACTATATTATAGATCTTGCTTTGTTTTTGGCAGAAATATATATAGTTATACCAAACAAAATTGTCATACGCTATGTAGTTATTTATTTTTGGCCAAACTCATAAACTCAGCACAAATTTCTTCATTTATCTCCTCAACTTCTGGAATGTTCGACATTACCCATGTTTCATCGGTGCTCTCCAAACTTTCGCAGCAAATAGGGCATGTTTTATTGTTGACGTTCCTGCAATAAGGTAAAAAGAAGACATTTATTTTTTTCGTGTTCTATACATTTCCCTCGATAAATCAAAATACCATTGCTCGATACATGGCGTACAAAAGGAATGAGTACATGGTAGTATTACTTCAGTTTGTCTGTCCAAACATATGGAGCACTCATCGATGTGGTCGTTATGGGTACATGTAGATACAGATGGGCTACTGAGACCGCTGCCACTATCTGGGCTATTGCTCATGGCGTTCATAAACATTGAGGTGGTGAACTGTGATGGTAAGGGATGCCTTTGACTGTTGCTATTGGTTGACTCTTCGTCATCTGGGGTGGATTGTGAATCTCGTCGTTGTTCCTTTATACATAAAAGTATATAAATAGATAGATGTTCAAATAAATTTTTATTACTAATTATTTATATTTTAAAGGAATTATTACAATAAGTTAGTCTGTGTACTTTTCCAATATCATATAATGTAAATTCCTTCGAGAGAGAAAGACGCTTTTTAATCACTCGTCAAAAAATTGCAAAACGCAAAATACAACGTTTAGTAAAAACTTTTAATTGTTGGGGAAATTTAAGGAACAACTCTAGCTTAGTAAATACTCTTCGATTTTTTCGAAAATTTTTTTCAGGTGTAGTTATTTTTACCCTGATCCCGGGAAACTATTTTTTTCTTTAGGACGGACCCGGTACCCTCGATTTTTGACCCGAAAGTCTGGGTTTAGTTCGCGCAGTCGGTTGAAAGCACCCAGAAGAGATATTACCTCTGGACCCAGAAAAGGTATTAGCACAAATTTTAACATTTTGGAAAGGTAAGAGTGAGTAAGAGTTTGGGATAAATTTGGTTGACTCCCATAATGGGCCCATTTTTGACTCCCATAATAGGCGGTTTTTATAAAAAATCCGGGTCCAAAAAATCAATAATTTAATTATAATTATGAAACGCTTAAAAATTGCCCCATCATGTTCATGCTGTATGCATTTTTACCACAATTTTGATTACCCAAACACACTTAATGTATCTATAGCATAAGATGGCTCATGAGATTTGTGTTCTTTTTTATATTTTTTAAACGATGTTTTTTTATTTTCTGATCTAATAATTCATTTGCTTTATACTTTTCGCAATATTGTGCACTAGACTTTTTTGTGTACTCTAGAGGATTCTTTGGAACATAAAATGGAAGAGAATACATATAATTTTGATCATGCAGTTTCTTGTACAAGACGAGATTTGTGAATATCTTTGGGAGTGTTTGGTTCAAGTTCCAAAAAGACCAAAAGTATATAGAAATTATGTTGGAACTGTTAAATGTGAATTATATCAAATATTATTTGGAAGACAGATATAAACCAAACATCACATCTTTGGAATCTGTTCAAATTCCAGTGCAATACATGCTGTCCAAAAGGCAGAATTAAGTCAATATTCATCTTAATCCGAGGTTTTGCTCGTATGAGATTAGGAACATTATTCGTATTTGGTAATATACAATACTCGATTTTCCCCTTTCTACAAATGTTATATAGTGCCTTGTATCTTAACCGTATGTATATCTCTAAACCATGATCTTATACACAACGCAAATACGGAATTCCATAATAAATCTTCATTGTTCTTAACAAAATACAAAAGAAAAACAAAAGAATGAGTGTGATTTTCATATGATTTATTACCCTGTGTTGTTCACTGCTCACCAGACTCTCCAAATGGGCTTGAAACGTTTTGAATACACATAAAAATTGCTTGAGATTGAGAAATTTGTATGAATCGATTTGTCTTGTCTCAGGATTAACTTTTACACAGGCTATTTTAACGGTCGCTTTCCACAGGAGTGATGTGTCTGTACCATTCTTGACCAAAAACACCAGTTGCTTTCCATTTGGGTCTATGCATTTGCGAGATCTAATTAAAATGTAAAAAATCAATAAAGATTATTTTTTTATTTACAACTCAAATTTCGAATAAACTTACAGTGCATTTAAATTACCCAAACAAGTTTTGAACTCTTCATATGTTAAGGAATTGATTTCCGATAGAACTTTTGTATGACGCACTACCTGCATATGAACGCTATCAACATCCGGCAAAGAATCGGCCAAACTCTGTGCCTGTCCCATTATTGTTATTAGTTGTCTTCCCAAAGACTGGGAAAAGTCACGTTATAATTCGTGTAACAATTAGAGAATATATTGTTAAAAAATCTCTTTATGTGTTGTCGTTTTGGAATCTTATATTTATATTTATCTTTTGCAATTTGTTTCTGTCTGTATTAGGGAAAAAGGGACCAACAGATCGAAAAAGAAGGCATTCAGGGCTTAGCAGGTCGAAAGCCAGACATGAGCTGGAGTTCACAGAGTTCACCAGATCGAAAACATGAATCCCTTGCAGGGTTTTAAAAATCGGCCCCATCTAAACATAAACAACTGTTTTCAGTGTTGCCAATCATATTTCATAAATTCAATTCAACGATAATTTCTGCATACTTTTAGGCATTTAACTTTATATATTTAGGAATGATACTTTAGGAAGTCATCGATTTGCTTTAAATGAAAAAGCGATCAAATAAATTTGTTGTCATAGTTTATATTTGTTGAATTCCAGTACTTTTTCATTCCAAATATTAAAAAGGCAGTATACTTAAATTCGCTTCGTGACAATTTGTTTGTCCATAAGAAAAGAGATAACAAATTTCATAAAATGTGAATGGCAGGTGACAATCCTTCAAAGTCACCATATTACTCAATCAGAATCTGGTTACCATGATACTAAACACCATTTTGTGCGTCAACCGACAAACACTGAGAAAAATGTAAAATGCCCGAAATATATAAAAAAATGGCCTTTCCCTGTAGCCAAGTCCCTGTCAATGAAACCGGACCAAATTGTGTCATTTCCTACCAATTCTATCTACCGGTTTAAAGCTACAATAAAATGTCTGCTTCGTATTTTCAAATAATTGGCAAGACTAGCAACATATTATAAAAGATGGCGCTGGTATGTATTTTCAAAATATACACATACTGGTAGAAGAACACAGGTTATCGCATTGATACAGCTGCGGAGGCAACGAACTGTCAAACCAATTTTGAAATTGAAAATGTTGAATAATGGCCAAAATATCACGCTTTAAAATGCATGTTGACATTTATTTTTTCTACCAGGCAATAGGTAACCGATGACATGAGAAATCGGCATTATAATGTTTACAGAAATATGTTACTCCTAAATTACCAAATATTTCGAAGAACCGCAAAAAAGCATTAGAAATTACAGATATGGCTTCAAAAATCTATTCCATCCCAATATATGGAACATTGATTCGATGATTTTTCAATCAAATTATCTCAAACTTGGTATTTGGAGTTCGTAATAGGCACCGCCCCTGCTGGTAGGCAATAGGCTACATTGTGTCACGTATTATTATAGCCCCATACAACTCGAACACCTGATATTCGGAAAATGTTAACGGGATTTTCAACAGAAAAAAATAATAAAAATGCAAGTTGTATTTAAGTTTTATTTGATATATAAGTTCCATTTTATTTTGTTTGTTTTTCAAGTACATCAAGTACAGTTTCATTTTCAGTTTAATACTTTTTCCTTATATTTAATATATGAATGTATGGATTTAGTTAGATGCTAAAGATTTTAAATCTATTAAAAAAAACATATGTTCAAATTAAATAAAATAAAATTTAAATTAGAAGTAAACTTAGAATATAAAACTTTGAGCAATTTATTAATTCTACGTATACATCAAAAAGATGTATACAATCTGTATGATAAACCCAAAATAAAAAATAATAAAAATATATTTCAAATTAATTTCGAAAATAAACAATTTTAAAATTATTCTAAAGTTGCACTTTATATTATTTACACATTTTATATAAAATACAATAATCAGTCTGTAGACTCATTTTCTTGTAATCTCTAAAGACAAAAAAAAAAAAAAAAAAGAAATAAACAAATATTCAAATTAGTTGGTAAGGTAAATCGATAAGAACAAAATTGTTATATTAGTTTGGTCAAACTACAATTAATTGCATTTTCTTAATATGGCCTATGAAAATATTAGAAATGTAAAACTTAAAGTAAAATATGTATTTATAGCAAAAAAGGGATATGCCTATAGAAGATTGAAAAAAATAGATTGCATCTATTTTGTTTTAGATATTAAAAAAATACATTAAGAATTAACTAAAAGGCATTTCGTTTTAAAAATAAAAAAAGCACTTGCATATAAATTTAATATAAATACACATTTATGAAATACAAAACTGTATTTTAATGATATTAAATTGATTTTACAAGTCTATAAAATTTTCGGTAAAAAAATTAATAAATTTAAATTATATATATTTATTTTAATGATAGTTAATATTTACACATTTATTTATTTTTATTTGATTACAGATACAGAGGACAATGATAAAAATATTTTTAATTATGAGATTTGTCTGGTCAGTTAAAGTTATCTTAAATCTAATAAACGATTTCATATACAATTATAATGGTAAAGAAATGAAAAAAAAAAAATAACTATAATGAAATGACACAAAAAAAAAAAAATCAAACGAAATTAGAAAGATAAGGTTTGTGCTAACAGAGTAGACAGAAAAGAGAAGAAGTTTGTTTTTTTGGATTTTGAGCGGTGGAGGTAAAATAAATTATTTTTCACATTTTTGACACAGCCAAAATTAGAGATTTTGTTTTCAAATTAATCGCTCAACTCATTTATCCCCCACCAGATAAATATGTGTCAATGTTTGAGAGATTTGCGTTATTGTAAATTAATTAAAAATAAATGAAATAACTGAAAATACAACACAGGAAGAAATAAAACCAATTACACTGTTTATTTCGTTTATGAAATAAATAGCAAATTACATAGAAAAAATGTATAATCGTTGATGTGATTTTTGTTTTTGTTCCTATTGAAAGTCTTATTATCACAAGTTTGAAAGATATATTCAAACAATATTATTAGATATTTGTTTCATATTAATATTTCAGAAACTTTACCATATTTACGTGTTTTTGATTTAAATAAACGCAAGTTTTAAATTTTATTATGAACAGAATTAAAAACTAAAGGCATTTACTATATTTTGTGACATCTTGTGTTTGCGTGGCGAGGGTCTGTTTTCCGAATAGAATTCAATGCTGAAGAGGACATTTATTATTTGTTTCTAAAGGGAAGCAAAGCGAGACTTACATCAAATCGAATAAGTCGTTCTTTAAAATGACATATTATAACAAGTTAAAATGCAGTAAGTTCGGCCGGGAATACCCTCCACCATTTGCCACGAATTTAAAAATTTTCAAAAAATAAAATCCGGTCAGTATTGTACCTTAAATCGTCAAAATACCGAATATAGGGAGGTACTGATATATGGGGCCTGCCTATGGACCTGCATACACAATTTTCTGTCACAGATTGAAGTTCCCATTACGAACTCTAAATACGTTATTTGAAACTACTCCGGTGAATAATGACACTAAAATCATCAAAATACCGAATATAGGGAGGTACCGTTATATGGGGACTATACAAAGACGTGGACCTGCACAGACAATTTTCTGTCTTAAGCGGTAGTATCCATTTTGAACTTTAAATACCAAATTTGAAACACTTCCGGTGAATAATGTCGCCAAAACCATCAAAATGCCGAATATTCGGAGGTACGTGGACCTACATGGCCCATTTACAAACTTAACCTGTCTACTGGTAGAATAAACATGTGTGCTTATTAGCTTTATATCTCAATTTGTTCGAAAGATAGCGTGATTACAACAGACAAACAGACGGACATCGTTAATTCGACTTAGAATTTTACGCTGATCAAGAATACATATACTGGGTCTAACATGAGTATTTCGAGGATTTACAAACGGAATGACAAGTTAATATACCCTCCATAGTATAATGGAGGGTTTAAAAACCAAACAGGAGCGAAAATCATAAAATATTGTAAAATCATTTAGCTTTAGCTACCTTGCGTGAGGATTTTGGTTATTATGCAGATTTTTTTGCAACTTGAAGACTTCAAGGTAAATGAATGCCTTTGCCATTTAAATTCGCGTAATTGAATGAATAAAATTAATTTTTTTTACAAAACTATTCATTTATAAAGTGTGCATTAAATCTGATTTCAAATCTTGCTTATAATTTACACTGCCCAGTTTCGAAATATCTAATATTTATTTAAATTAAGATTCACACCATTCAACCATGAACAACAACTAATTCAAATTTCTAACAACATATACGAATGATATTGAATGTTTCCTTGCGGAAAAATTTGCTTTCGAATTGTTTATTAAACGGTTCAAACAAATGTTGGCCTGCCGAAGCCTTCATAAAAATACATATGACCGGAAGTAACTTAACTAAGATTGGTTTAATCAGCTTTCTAAGTTTGATTTTTGTCAAAAATAAATATCATTTCGTTATAGACACAAGACAAACTGACACAATTTTAACTGAGATATTTGAATGAGATTTAAATTTGAAGTCATCTTAAATTCTTTTATATGGTACCATCGCAGCGATAGGGTTACATTTGAAGTCATAACTTGTTATATGAAAAAAACCATAAATTCATTATCAAGATTTTTAAAGACAAACTGACACACTTTTACTTCACACATCAACTCCTAACTATGGTAACGTGTTTCTGAATATATTTTACAAGAGCTTAAGGGATTCCGTAATTTTAACAACTTAAATAAATCTGCAAATACTTACAATTTGTTTTCGTTTTTATCTTATTACTTAATTTGGGGGGTAGTTCACAAGTACAATAGGGATGGGGAGAGAAAGAGAGGGAATTTTCGTTTGATTTTAGTTTCGATTTAAAAGCTATTAAATGAAGCTCTTTTAAATTAATTGAGTAAATTATTCAATTAACAGAATAATACTTAATAAGGATTCATTTGAAATAGCTTTTAAAAAATATACAAATCGTATTATGTTTCATTTCAAATCTTAAACAATACTAATAATGGCCTTAAGTTCTAAATAACACATTACTACAAAATTGTAATTTTGAAGTGGCGTTGGTTTCAATGTAAATAACCAACAAGAATAGTAAAAAAATGAAATTTAATTTTTTTTTAACTTTTGGTGGTTATTTTATATTGAATGAAAGATTTCATTAGATTTCAAATAAAAATTATTAACAGGATATTTTTGAAAAAGAGACTTGGTACTACTTCGCCAATTTCAGCAGAAGCAGGTTGTAAATTGTAATCGAATAAAATACATGTTCATATTTAAGTCCGAATCACTTCTCAATTACAAACAATTTTTTAGCTGTAGCCCAGTGTTGTAATAGATAATAAACAAAAAACATACAATTCGTCTAATAAATTATATGAAAGGAAAAAATAAACGGAAAATGTGATAATTATTGGAAAAAGGAAATAAAAATGAATGCATATCTGGTACCATTATACCTAGTTGTCGTTTTCTAAATATAAATAAAGTTTTGTTTTTTCTTTTTCTTTAGCTTAACAATCTAATAAATTTCATTAGAATTTCTTATGATCCTACATACAATTTAATTACTAAAAAATAAATATAGGCAGACATTTGTTTTCGTCATCTTTTGTGTTTCATTTTTTTTGTTATTTTTTATCATTTTTCTTTAGCTTTTTGTTTCGAAAGTAAAAATATGATTTTGTTTTTGTTTTTTTGTTGTATGATTTGTAAGTAGTTACGGTGTGCCAAGTAGCAGCAGTAATGTAAATGTGTTTGGTGATTGTTTGTTCAGTTATGAGGAGGTATGATGATAATGATAAGGGGCAGGAGGAGAAAATTGATAATTGAAACTAAATCTTACAATTCTGTAGATTGTCAGACAAAAGATGAGAAACCAGGCAATGGTGCTCTCGATCTGGCCATATTATTAACAATAATTTGACCACCATTGAGACTCATCACTGCACTGCCTTCGGGTTCGGAATCCGTATAGCTGGAATAGTTGCGTACGGGTTTCGTTTTCTTCCATGATTGTCGCAGTGAATCATTGACATTGGCATAATGATTGACAAAGGAATGTGGATCAGAGCGCACGCTCTCATTTTCGCTCTCCGAATGCTGGAATATGAAGAGAAATAAAACATTAGATAGAAAATCAAAGACTAAATTATTTAATTTAAATATTTAAGTTTTTTTTTTGACGAAAATAAAAAATAGTGGAAATCGGGGTCAGTAATTTTTTAAAACCATGAATCTCGAAGTAATCCAGAGCTCTACACAAATCTTTAAAGCTGTATATAAAATGTTGTGAAATACATCTCAAAATATAGGCTTTATAAAAGTTTGGGCAAAAAACCCAGTACTATTAAATCTGCTAGGTATTTCAAAAGCCCAGAGTGGATATTGGAAGAAAATTTACACGACTTCGGAAAAAGACTATATTTGCCGCAACAAAGAAAAAAAAAATGCTTTCACAAACCGAAATTAATGATATTTTTCTACGGCACATATCAAGTATAAAAAATTCTTTTCTTCATAGACCCACATTGAAATTCGATCTAGAATATTTTCCCAAAAAATCAAGGAAATTTTGACTTAAAATGGAAACGCATTAAATTAACACTAAAACATAAACACATAGTTTTCATTTGTAATACCGGCTGAGATGAAAAAACTGCAACCAACTTCATACTGCTGTCAAGTGGCTATCGTTAGAGCACTTCAGCATTTTAATGTGAATAAATCTTTTGTCCGACGTCCAGGAAGTGGACAGAAGAAAACAGTAACATCAGCAGAAATGGTTCGAAAAGTAAAGAACCGACTTGATCGAAACCCGCGTCGCAGTGGCCGAAAAATGGCTCTTGGACCGAACATATCGCAATATTCCATTTGTCAAATATTGAAGCCAAATACTGAGCCATTGAAATTCCAAAAAGTACAAGAACTTACACTGCAACTGGAAAAAATAAACTCATAAGAGCTAAAGAGTTGCTTTACTTGGCCGAAAGTGGTGAACTGTCGAATTTGGGTTTCTCCGATGAGAAAACATTCGTTGTCCAGCAGTTTGTAAACAAACAAAATGATCGTGTTTACTTGCCAAACAGATCAGAAATGTGTACCTTCGGTTGGAAACCAGAACTCAAGCGCTGGCCATGGTGATTGTGTGGGCCGCCATAACAGCCGATGGTCTCTCTGCGCCCGTATTAATCGACGGTGGTGTAAGAATAAATGCCGAATATTATCGCGAAAATATTCTGGATGATGTATTAAAGCCTTGGGCATGTAAACATTTTGGACGGAGACCTTGGACATTCCAACAGGACTCAGCACCATTGCACTCAGCACGCGCCATCCAAGAATGATTACAATATGGGATTCCTCAATTCATTTCCAACGCACAATTGCCACCAAAATCTTCGGATACCAATCCGTTGGACTATTGTGTCTGGAGAATTTTGGAAAGGAAGTTGGGCTCTTAAACATACCAAAGTTTCGATCACCTCAAGCAAGCGCTTCGCCTGGAATGGGCCAAAATACCGCAGAACAACATTCGGGCAGCGTGTGACGATTTCATTGGCCGTTTGAAGGCCACAATTCGTAGCAAAGGTGACCAATTCGAACTAATCTAAACTTATTTCAAATTTGATGCTATTTCCGACATTTTTTGCTTTCATTCATAAAACTTAAAAAAATGTAAAAATTATGGCGTTTAACTTTGTTGCAGTTTTTTTATCTCACCCTGTATATGAAATCCTGGCGTTTAGTTAAGATTTAGACTCTTGACGTCTTCTAGGACCTATAGTAGTTGACAGGCTACGACCACATTTAGAAGTCCTTTCTACGTATTTTGAAAAGCCTTGTATTTTTATCTATAATATTGCCAGAGACACTATACATATACCTAAAACACACAGGTTCCGGAGAGGATGGAACTTGTTCCGATACACATTTTTTTGTGTTGCATAGTGTTAAATAATCTCTTACGTTATTACTACATAGATTATTATTACACGACTTATAATTTGAATACGAAAATTCAAAGTGCCAAAAATCGCCATAACAAACTTACCTGCGACGCTTCCGACGAGCTAACCTCGGATGGTTTTTCTGTTACACTGCTATCATCTGGATTTTCATCGTAACATTTTAGGCTTTCCTCATCGCTGTGATAAGCCACCGATGCAGGAGATGGCCGGGGCGGACTTTTACCCAGTTGAACATTATTTGGTGGTCGATTATTGTTCTTACGGCCCAGCGTACCCAATGTGCCGCGACTCAGTGTACCCACACTATTAAGGGTACCAGTGCCCACACCATGACGTGAACGATATAATTCTAAGGCTAGTTCTTGGCGCTCATCAATAGACATGGCCATTGATTCTTCCAGTGTTTTTTGAGCTTCCTCTGAAATTACAAAAAAAAAAAAAAAACATGTATTCATAATTTGTTTGTGGTCCCAAAGCAAAAAAAAAAACAACAATCACTTACGTTTATATTTATAGCTTTTACTCTTAACACACAATACTGCAATAACCATAATTATAATCACAATGGAGGTGGCAGCCAATGCAACCATAAACCATGTTTGACGATAGAATGGCTTATGCTGTAGATAACCGTATTCCAAATGCAATTTGGAGGGTGTCAATATTGAATCCTTTGAATAGACTGGGAATGATATGCCATAACGATTATAGGCAATCACCCGGAAAGTATAGGCAGTCGAGGGCAACAGACTTTGGTAACTGACTGTAAAGTCTTGTATGGTACCGGTGGTGGTTTTCGTGATTGTCTCCCAACGGGAGTCGTCTATATGGGAAAATAAAATAAATGTATCAGTAATTGTTCTTTGACTAGTTTTTTTGTTGTGGTTTTATTTCTACGAAATTAGAATTAGATTAGCACTATCTAGGGTTGGGCTTGAAAGAGTTATTCTATACAGCATTAGTAAAGGATATATGCTTACTATAAATGTATCTACGAGAAAAGTTAATAATATTTGGGATAACTACAGCATGGAGAATTTATTATTTTTCTCTATGTATGGCTAATACTTACAAATAAATGATGGTTCGCCTCGTTCTACAAAAGCAGTTTTAATTTTAACACCAGCATAGCAAAAGTTATTTTTGAGTGATTTAAGAAATAGATTTAAAAAGAGAAATTGTAAAAAATAAATAAAATTTCCAACAACCAAGTTTGAGGAATAGAATTCCAAACAATATTCATTTGCTATTATTATTATTTTGGTTTAGAGTAGAGAAAAGAAGGATTGTGATTGGAATTTCGTAGCCAAGGCAATTCATTGTGTAAAATCTTCATTCGAACGGTGCTATTTTCAATTTTCATTTCGATAGTTTTATAATGCCCAGATTTTATTTTTAGTTTTACAGTGGAGCAGTATTTGTGTTAGACCCAATTTCATAAGAATGTGTTAGAGTTTCTTGGAAGGATCAATTGTTATGCTATGCTCCACATTTGATATCGAGTTTTTCTACCGAAATTTACATTAAGCTGTAATTTGTACGGAATAAATAATTTCGATAAAAAAGGTTTAGTATCGAATGCGACAAGGCATCTTGTGTCTGGTATTGGATGAAAAAAATTATAATTTTTCAATGAATTATTCTGGAATAAAACGACAGATTTTTTACATTACTTTTAAGTATAATCTGTGCATTTGCTTGTATTATTCTTTTAGTTTTTGTGTTATCAATCATGTTTCCAAGGCATTTCAAAACTATAAATTGAAAATAGCACACAATTTGCCACTTAGATTAAATTCATGCATTTTTGAAATCTTAAAAATCTACTCCATTCATGAGTTTTAAATTGTAATATTTAATAAAATTATCAAACAATCCTTCCACCATTTTTTAAATCTTAAAATTAAAAAATATGATTTTTTTAATCAAAATCCATTAATGCAGGATAAAAGAAAATACCTTCAATTCCCAGAAATACTATTTGTTTTAAATACTCACCTCGCTTCTTGGCCTCGATATAATAGCCCAATATGGGTCCGCGCCCTGAAGGTCCATTTAACCAATGCATTTCTACACTGGATAATGTCTTGGATAAAATCAAATCACGTGGGGCAACCGGTGAACCGTCCTGGGGCCCCGTTTTGACATTTTCACTAACTGCAGGACCATAATCTATTGTCTGAGCCCTGACGGTGAAGGTGTAGGTTACTTCCTCTTCCAGATTTTGTACCAACAAACTGGTACCCGACACTTTTTGTTTGACTTGTTTGCTGAATTCTGAAAATTTAAAAACATTTTAAATTAATTGAAAATCAACAGAACGTTCAACTACTCACTTTCATTTTCTTCGGTGGTCTCATAGGTCACTAAATACCCCAATATTTCACCGTTTTTGAACTTTGGCGGATCCCAGGACACCTTAAGCGATTGCATTGTTATATCTTCGAAACGTAGATTTTGTGGTGCACTTGGCAGGCCTTGTAGTGTTTTCACGGTTATTGGTGCTGATCGGGGTCCATCTCCGGCGGGGTTAAATGCCAATATTTGTATCCGATATTCAGTGAATTTATCCAAAAAGACCAAACTATGAGATGTGGCCGTGGCGGATACTACTTCAATTTCTTCTTCCCATGTTTTACCATCCTCAAGTTCTTGCGGTGAATCGGTTACCAAATAGAATATTTTATAACCCAACAGATCTCCGTTTTGCATACTTTGCTTTGGTGGCTTCCAGCGCAAACGTACCTCGGTGCTAGATATGGGTGCGGCATCAACAGCTCTAGGTTCTCCCGTTGGAACAGCCTCTCCCACGTAAACTGCTACAGGTGGGGTTGCTGGACCCGGTCCCTGGGAATTGAATGGTAATACCACAATCTCATAGTTGCGATCTTGTTGTAGATCCGATAACACCACCGAATCAATGTTAATACCCATAACATCGGTTTTGGGTGTGGCTTGTAAGGCTGTGGGGAAATCGGAAAGTTGTTGATACAATATGCGATAGCCTCCCGTTGTGGCATCACCATTCCACATGGATGTTTCCAAGGCATTCCATTTCACTCTGACCGAAGTTGTTGTAATTGGCACGACTTTAAGATTGGTCACCGAAACCGATGGAGCTGCCGGCAATGTTCTTACAATTATACTCTCCCTACTAAAGGCTGATGGTCCCAAATCATTGGTAGCTTGAATTCGGAATTGATAAGTTGTATGCGGTTTTAAGTTCGTAGCTGTATAAGAGGTCAGTGAGGGATCAACTCTTTCTGGCAGCAATGTCCAGGGACCTTCATTTTCACGCATTTGCACGGTGTAATACCTCAGCGGGGCAAATCCATCCCTTCCTGGCGTCCAATTGAAGGTAATTTGATGGGCCTGTATTTGACTTCGGGATATTTGAGGCATTGAAGGTGGCTGAGGACGATCACGATTATTGGTTGTGTAAACCAATACGGATGCTGTCTTGCCCCAACCCAAGCGAGTCTGGGCGGTAACACTGAATATGTAATAACGTTCCGCCAAGAGTTGGGTAGCACGGAATGTACGGTCGGATGGTGAAAATTCACGACTATAGTTCAAGCTGGACGTTCCGTTCAGGGAATATGTCACTTGGTAAGCCAAAATTTCACCATTTGGATCTTCAGGAACATCCCAAATAATGCGAGCTGTGGAGAACGATACATCCGGGAAGCTGACATTTGAGGGTGCACCTGGGGTGTCTTCAAATGTTTGTACTCTTACAGGTGGTGTACTCAATGCACCATCGCCAAGGCGAGTAAATGCCAATACCTGGATGTGATAGATCACGAATTTTTTAAGTTCCGTTAGGGTGGTGGTAAACGAACTGTTATTTGGTATGGTTTTGTGCAGCACCTGACCTCCACGATTTGTGGCAGCATAAAAGACTTTGTAACCATCAATTTGTCCATTGCGATGCTGCTTGGGCACCTCGCCCCATTTGACGACAATCGTGGTAGACGATGTGGCATTCGCTTGTACATCCAGAGGGCCATAGGAGGGTACGGCCTCCCTAGTCCTTTCCACCGCAATAACGCTTTCCCGCGATTGCCCCACATCATTGCAGGCCGTCATGGAAACCTCATATACCGTCCATTCCTCGAGATTTTCAAGGACATGTGAGTTGGCCGTATGATCTTCTATGAGTACGCTTTTTGGAGTAACGCGATTTTCACTTTCCACCTGCCTGTATGTTATGTTGTAGCCCCGAGGATTACCATACCATTCCGTTTGCTGTAGGGGAATCCAACGTACCCGCAATTGAGTAGCTGACATTGCACGAACGGTAACATTGAATGGTGGATGCATCGGTCGAGCTTGTATGGTCTGGAAATCCTTGGTAGGCTCGGAAGCTTTAGATGTTCCCACCACATTTGTGGCACTTAGACGCAAACGATATTGGGTGAATGGTGTTAGACCGGTTACGGTTAGTGTCTCAGCATCTGGATCGGATATTTCACATACCGTAAACCAGGTTAGATTGCGGGCAGTTTGAGCTTCCACTTTCCATTTGGTAATTGAGGAATTGCCATCAAAGCCAGGAGTGAATTGTAAAACGACCGAAAATGCCTCGATGTTTGACAGGGCCAAATTTGTGGGAGGATGTGGCAGTACTGGTTCAACCCCTGATTGTATGGTTGCAGTTTTGGGTGGACCACCACCTACCCGGGTCCATGCCCGAATTTCGAACCAATAATGTGTGGTGGCCTGTAGCTGATTAACCACCAACTGAGTATCTTCGGCTGTTAAATTGACGGATCTCATTGTTTCCGGGCGATCTTTGACTTGGTGACGCACTGTGTAGCCGGTCAAAATGCCATTTATATTTTTGGGCGGAGCCCAAAGCACCGTAACCGAACGATCAGAGACATCATCAAAATGCAAGGCAGTTATTTCATCGGGTACATCTTCTTTGGTTTTAACCGGTATGCGGAAGCTACGCACACCATCACCGGGATCGGTGAAACACAATACGGTAATATTGTAGTCATGGAACTTCTCCAAACCCGCCAGTGTGGCCGATTGTTCGGCCAAGGGATCTAATAAACTGGGTGGCACCGTCATCATTTTCTCCTCCACTTCACGTTCTTCGCCATCAATTAGTTGCGTACGCCAGGCTTGGATTTTATAGCCTTGATTTATGCCATTTATTTGCTGGGGATTTGGTGGTGTCCATGTCACCTTAACGGCAGTGGAATTTATGGCCTGTACCTTAACATTGGTGGGAGGGGCTTCGGGTACACCTTCTTTGGTTTTGATTTTAGCACCTTCCGTATAGACACCAACGCCCATATTGTTGTAGGCAGCAATTTGTACTATATAATCCTTCCATGTTATTAGCTCTTGTATCAGATAGTTTCGTTGGGCCTCATTTGTGATATTCTGATACATCCAGGGTACATTGTTGTAGCCATATAGACGATATCGTATAATGTAACCGAGAATTTGTCCATTTCGATGTTCCTCCAATGGTGGTTGCCATTGTGTTATAATTTCCGATTGTGATCGGGCTGAACCGACAAATCCTACCGGTGGACCAGAGGGTGCTAGATGGAGATCAAGAAAAATGAATTAATATTGAAAAGAGATATTGTTTCGATTATTAAACTTATATTATTGAGAAAAGCTTATACAATTGATTTAATTTTTTATACACAATATATACCTCGATGTAGCGGTAATTCTACGATTTTTTTGTTTAATCACAGATGCAGTGAAGGGTAAAGAGAAATTTAGCATGAATATATAGCATTAATAGAGGGATCAATTATTGGCATTGGCAAACCAAAAAAATTAAAGAATTTTTGATAAAAAAAAACTAAATAAATAAAATTGAAAAAAGTCGAAAAAAAGATTTGTTGTTCGCATTACTCTACTGTGCACGTTGTTTTCTAGCAATATAATTTTAGCCTATTAAATTTTATATTTTATACATTTACATACAAGAATCTTCTTGTCTAATATATTAACGACTTTTTACAGAGATTCTACTACGGAACTGTTACTAATCTAAAGATTTTAACACACTGTAGATGTGTACGATAACCTTATATTTTTTTGTACAAAATGTAGTTCCATAACCCAAAAGTGTAGTAAATGAGAGCGAGTTAAGAGAGCAATTTTGACAGTTGAGTTACTGAGAGTTTGAAAAATCTTATTGGAAAAAATGTACTTAGTGAGAACTATCCGTTAAGATCGGCTGATTGAAAAACAAAAAATTGGGATTTTAGCTAATTGGCCGTTATTTAAACGGGTCCGTGATATAGGGATTTCAAAAAATCTTTAAAATTGAAATTAGTTCCTGATTTTTTCCAACTTAGCACATCCCAAATTTTCGACCGAAATTGTTATGGCCTTTTATTCAAGAAATTGAGAGGACATTTTTTTTTTAAATTTCAACAATTTTCCAATTTTTGAAAAATAACGAATGTCATTTAATTCAAACTATGTATCCGATTAAGTTCAATTTTGGACATTAGAAAATGTGGTCAAGACCCTCGAAAGAGGTAAAATCTGGAGGTAAAGATACTTCCGTGAGGGCGCTACTCCAAAAAATGGACTTACATTGAGATTTTTTTTCAAAGATTGAATGCCCAAGAATGGATTAAATCGGATACATCGTTCGCCACATGTCACTCGTTTTTCTTCAAAAACTTAACAATTGACATAGAAATGGTTGAAATTTTTATTTTTTTCGCACTTTCCAATTTCTTGAAAAAAGGCCTAACAATTTCGGTCGTAAAATTGGGATGTGCTAAGTTGGGAAAATAAGGAGCTAATTTCAATTTTAACGATTTCTCAAAATCCCTATATCACATCCTGATTAAACAATTGTTGACCCCTCAAACGGTGCTGGCTTCAAAAACATGTTATAAGGTTTATAAATTTTCAAAATTTTGAAACTTTGAGGAGGAGAATGAGTGGTCCGCTCATTTTCACACGAGATCTTGTATTGGTAGGAATATTGGGATGTGCCGAGTTTGAAAGAGTCGAATGCTCTTGTTGCATTTCATGATCGTTATGATTACTTTAAATTTTGACCCGTTCCTATCTTCAAACCATATTTGGAATTGGTAGAAATATTGAGATGTGCGAAATTTGAAGATAATAGGACTTATACTTTTTACTACAGGGATAATTATTCAAAATATTAACCCTTTGTGGGGGAAGTATTAGAAGAACTGTACCGATACTAGAAGAACTGTACCGTCTGATCTCACATTTATACAAATGGTCATCATTTCATTTCTCTCATTCTCATTCTCTCATTTCTCTTTCTATGAAAATAAAATCCATGTTGACCTATTGTGGGGGAGGTACCGGAAGTAGTGGACCGATTTTGATCACCTCCGAGCTCGATCTAAGTTTAAGTCTTAAGCCGTAATTTTTATAATGCACGCCATATGACTAAGGGTATCATTAAATCGAGGCCCGAACTAACATTGAGTAAACAACACGCACAAGTCTTTGAGAGAAGCTAGTGGAGCAAAGGGTCTTTTGTATATATCATCATAACGGATTGCTAAATATTGATCTAGGATATTTAACCTTTTTTTAAAATCTAACCGAGACACGAAATTTTGGTAGCTCTATAACTATTATTAATAATAATAATTTTGTTGCTCTGGTTTTTTTGTAACTCAAAAAGTACACAAACACTAATTAAAATTGAAAATGAATACTAAATAATTCAAATATTTACAAATAAATTCGATATTCAGACTTTCTGTTATAAAAATAATACAAAATAATAAAATTCAAAAAATTTCGAAATTAAAAAAAAAAAATTGAAATTTTTGTTAAACCGGAAGTAAATTAAAAATGGATTTTTCGATTAAAAAAAATAATTCAGAAAGTCTGATTAAAATAAAAATTATATACATTACAACTCACCTTCCTGCGGCAACTCCACAACATTACTGGGTTCTGAGGGAGAACCCTCACCAACTTGATTAACGGCACTTACGCGAAATTGATAGACTGTGGCCGCCTTTAAACTCTCCAATAAAATCCAACGATTTTCGGCCGAAACATTACTTAGCTCGGTTATCCAATTGAGGAAGGGATCTGGTACGGGACCTACGAATTTTTCTAATGGCGTTAATGATTTGAAAATTATGAGAGAAAAGAAAAAAATAAAGAAAAGAAAAATGTTAAATGGGAAAAAGGGTTAAGGATGGGGAGGCGAGGTTATTATGAGGAGGAGGACGGAATTGAAATGATAAAATAAACCAAAAAATGTTTTTCAGGTGCAAAGAGTAAATGTTTTGTATTTTCATATTTCATTTCAAACAAGGACGACAGAGAGCGAGAGGAGCAAAGTGCATCACAACATTTAGAAAACAATGAAACGAAAATTAAAATTGAAAAAGAATTGTAAATAAAAAGCAATCAAATGGAAAAATAAACGGAAATCGATGAAAGCAATTTAGCAACAAGGAAATAAAGGATCAAACAAATAAACGGAACGGCCATCAGCGAGCCGGCCAACCAATGCAATTCGGAAACAATGAAATGTAGATTAAAAAATAAATACATATATAGTTTTTGTTTTGATTGGTTTTAGGCATCAGGTGGAGGTGGTGAGGCGTAGCAGGGGTAACAATGTTGATGATGGAGATGTTGTTGAGTGGTGTGATAACGACAATGATTGTTGGTGGGTTTTTGTTTTGAGAGAGATCCAAGTTTTATTCCCGAAAACCCAAGTACATGAGAAAATGGAATGGTGAAAGAGTGTTGGGTGTTTTTACGGTGGGTGGATGGATTGATGGGTGGGTGAATTGAATAACCGGAGAAGACAGCACATCCATTGCCATGTGTGTAGATTTGTTGGTGTTTGCATTTGTTATATGGGAAATTGTTTTGCATTGTTTTATTTTTCGTTTTGTTGGTAATATGTGTGTGGTAATGATGTTGTTGTTGTTGGTGGTGGTGTTGTTTTAAAGCCAAAGTTTTTGACAACGTACGCACGCACACACATAACGAGAGAAAAAACAAGAAGAAGAAATTAAAAAACATAAAAACCATTATTTTTGTTGTTAGGTTGTTTTCTTTTCTTTTCTTTTTTGAACAAAAAAGTATTCGAACAATGCAAGCAAGCGTTTACATGTAGCCTGTTTAAAAATAGCTTTAATCTTAAAAATTGCAAATATATTCGTACAGAAATACAGTCGACTCGGGATAATTGGAATTTTAAAACCAGTAAAGGAAGGCCAAAGTCGGACTGGGACGACTTTATGATACCCTACACCATTAACAAATAACCTTTTTTATGGGAAATTTATGAGCATTAAAACATACCACCTATGATTACTTAAGCAGTTATAATTTAAATTCGAAATGAACTAATATTTGATAGGCTTCCATCGTACTGAACTGATATTCATCAAAATACATCCTTTTGAGTTGATATTACATTTTTTAGACACAATACACGTAAAATCGGATGAAGATATATATGGGATCTATATCCAAATCTGAACCGATCTCTATAAAAATTAGCAGAGGCTATTCTATTCTGTATCTGATAGTTGGCACTAAATATCGTTGTTGTGGAGAGTATTTTATGGGTGTGAGGGTGTAGAATACAAAATCGGATGAAACAGATATATGGGACCTATAGCTATATCTTAACCGATTTTCACCAAATTTGATACAGTATCTTCCATGAGGAATTCGTTCATATGTGCCAAAATCCATTCAATTCGAGCTAATATTAACCATTTGGTGCACAATAAACTGGAAATCGAGTGAAGATATATATGGGAAATATATCCAAATCTGAATAGATTTCTATAAAATTTGGCAAAGGTATTTCTGAGCTGAATTTAATATGTTTCTCCAAATATCGTTGTTACGGCTGAGGGGAAGTAATTTACTAATCGGATGAAGAATATACAGGGTGAAATACAAAAACAGCTACACAGTTAAACGACATAATTCTTAATTTTAAATTTTATTAAATGAAAGCAAAAATGTCGCAAATAGCATCAAATTTTAGAATAGGTTTAGATTTTGGCCAATGAAACCGTCATACGCCTCCCAAATGTTGCTCTGCGGTATTTTGGCCCATTCCCGGTGAAGCGCTTGATTGAGGTGATCGCCACTTTGGTATTTCTTATTGCAAATCTTGCTTTCTAAAATACTCCAGACACAATAGTCCAACGGATTGGTATCCGGAGATTTTGGTGGCCATTGTGCGCTGGAAATGAAGCGACGAACCTCAATTTGTAACCATTCATTGGTGGCGCGTGCTGAGTCCTGTTGGAAAGTCCAAGGTCTGCGGCCAAAACGATTGCGTGCCCAAGGCTTTAATACATCCTCCAGAATAATTGCGCGATAATATTCGCCATTTATTCTGGTGTCACGGTCGGTTAATATGAGCAAAGAGCGACCATCGGCTGTTATGGCGGCCCACACCATAACCATGGCCGGCGCTTGAGTTCTGGTGGCCAACCGAAGGTGCACATTTTCAGCTGACCTCTTTGTCAAGTAATCACGATCATTTTGTTTCTTTACAAACTGTTGGACAGGGAATGTTTTCTCATCGGAGAAAACCAAATTCGGCATTTCAATACTTTCGGCCCAGCGAAGCAACTCTTTAGCTATTTTGAGTCTATTTTCTTTCTGTTGCGGTGTAAGTTCTTGCACTTTTTGGAATTTTAATGGCTTTACCCCGAGCTCATTTTTCAATATTTGCGATATGTTCAGCTCACGAGCAATTTTTCAGCCACTGCGACGCGTGTTTCTATCAAGTCGCTTCTTCACTTTTCGAACCATTTCTGCTGATCTTCCCCCCACTTCCTTGTAGCCGGGATACGCTACCAGTATCACAATAACGACCGATTATACGAGACACAAAAGATTTATTCGCATTTAAATGCTGGAGTGCTCTAACGATAGCCACTTGTGGTTTTCCAGCCAAATTTAAAGAAATCACACTATTCAATTCAATCGCGAATAACTTCTGGAAAATTCTCACCTAAATGCTTTTGTGCGCTTGTTAACAATATAATGAGCTGTCACTGGAATAATTTTAACAGATGTCGGACGGATGTTGCTTAGAAATGACAGCAGTCTGAAGTTGGTTGCAGTATTTTCATCTCACCCTGTATATAATTTATCGCTTAGAAAATAAAAGTTCACAAAGTATTTTTTTTTCTGTTCAAAAATATCAAAAAATATTTTATTCAAAATATCCTAAATTTTTTTGTAGAATCTCAAGACTTTTTGCCCCCGTAAAGCCCAAATTGCCCCGATTTATCTGTGATTATATACTTGCACATTTCCTATAGTTATAAATATTTTTTCAGATTCGAAATTTTTTATTCAATAAGCCTTCTTTGAATTCCAATTATCTGGAGTCGATTATATTTGCATGGGGTTTGTTTTCTTATTCTCTAAAAAAGTTTTCGCTGAAATTTATTCAAAGCCGTGGAAACTTTGTTGTAGACATGCATATCTTAACTAACACACACACACACACACGCACAAAAGCATACATACACACAAATAAAAATAATAAATATATTTTATCGCTTTATGTACCGTGAAAATATTCCTTTAGATATGGTTGTAAACATCAACATTAAAACTTTGTTTAATTTTGGGACAAAAATGTACACAATTAATTACATACGTAAAAAGTTGACAAAAGGGCTATTAAATATTGTTTTGAAAGGATTTTTTGACTGCAGTTTCAGACAGAGCGGATGAAACGGAGCGATAAACCTGATTAAATGTTATTTGATATTTATTTAATATTGGTGTCCCTTGACGATATTTTCAAAGTTTCGGTCGGTTTGCAATGAAATCAGCTATCATTTAACATTTCGAGTTCTCAATAAATAATTTAACTCCTGATTTTGTCGGAAGTTTTTAAAGAAGTTTGCACCTCACATAACTGTAGCCGTAGTTGATTTTCGAAATGATTTCCTTTCTCAATTTCCAAACAAATCAATCAGCTGTAATCTGATATTTCGGATGCTCTCTACGTTGAATTACTTCTTGCAAAAGACATTCAATGTAGGTCCACTTTTCTAATTTGTAGGCTTCGTAACTATTTCCAATCAAATCAGCTGTAATTTGACATTCAAAGTAAAAATTCATTAAAAAAAAAAAAATCAAAAATCAAAAAAAAAAAAAAATCAAGTGTCCCCTTTTTGATATTAAGAACTTTCGGTCATCTTTTCCAATCAAATTTGCTGTACTATGAAATTTCAAGTTTCACAAAAAAACAAAAAAAAAAAAGAATTTAAAAATTTCCAAGCATATCAGTTATAATTTGATTTTTTAGGTTCTCTCTGGGTAGACTTACTCCTTGCTGGCCGGCACTTTCTGGGAAAAGATTTCAGATCGCTCACCTCCATGGCGAAATCAGATCTAATATTTGTGGTGGAAATCATCACAGGTCACTGTAACATAAGAGCTATGACTTTTTAGTGCAGTGACGACGCCACCGATTTCTGCAGGTTTTATCAGGCTGAGGGGGAAACTGAAACGGCAGAGTACTTATTCCAAACAATTACGGTTTATAAGTCGCTAAAATCGTCAAAATACCGAATAATGTGAGGTACCGTTATATGAGGGGGGCTATCCGAAGAAAAGTGACTGCATATGTAATTTCTTATCATATGCTGTAATACCAATTAAAACCTTCAGTTACGAACTTTGAAACAATTCCGATGAATAATGTCGCTAAAATCATCAAAATACCGAATATAGGGAGATACCGTTAAATTTTAGCCTTTTATCTCGATTGGTTCAGAAGATAGCGTGATTCGAATTTGCTGATCCAGAATTTTACGCTGATCCAGAATACGTATGTATTTCGAGGAGTTACAAACGGGATGACAAAGTTGATATGGTGGAGGCTATAAAAATTGAAGCTATATCCTATCCTAAGTCCTAGAAGGAAAGGACTTAGGATCAAAATGGAATATATAGCTTCAAAATGGAATATATTGGCCTTCTGAATAATAATCAATTAATAGTTTTAAAAATTTTCCGATTCTTTTAAAAATTTTGGTTTTGCGTTTGATAATGAAAAAAGGTAATCATATTAGAAACCAAATCCAAATCAAAATATTGTGGAACAAATGAATCCACAAGACCATAGCTACAAGGTTGTATTCTTAACATTTAATAAATTTGGCCTACCTTGTAATTATTATATCATCGTCTTATCCAATATCATGTTTATGCTACACTTCATTCACATGTTTTTTTTATTTTTAATTTACCTATAACTCCAAATTATATTTGCTCTGATTTTGCTTTTTTTCATGGCACACAAATTATTCTACCTTTTTTCCTGTTGTCATTTCGAAACTATTAAACTTTTTTTTTGAATGACACATAAAAAAATCTGACACGAATATTTTCACAATAAAAGCGATAAAATGTCAATTTATGTTTATATTTCGTGTAATACATAATAACACATCAAAGAATAACGATAACACCTAAACATGATAAGCGAACGAATCCTCTGGCAACCCGTAAAATGCGAAATGAAACAAAGAAAAAATAAATACACAGCAAACATGTGCTTGTTGTAACACACATACATACATACACACACATTCAGACACTTACAGACTAGGAACACTCATGCAAAACTCCATTAGGGAATTGTAAAATATAAACATACATAGATATATGTGTGAATGAATGTACGTTTGAACTTACCCAATTCCGACACTTCACGCCTTTGTATAATAAACTTCGATATTGGACTATTGCCATCGAAGCCCGGTGTCCAGGATACATTTATGGCACGTTGGTTGGCACCCTCCAAACGTGTTGCCTTCACATTGGACGGTGGAAATGGTAGTTCGATGACACTCAAATGGGCTGACCGTGTTTCATTGCCACCCGGCGAGGTAACAACACAGGCATAGGTGCCCACATCGGAGGCTCGTACCGCTTGTATTTCCAATGTACCATCGGACTGTACACCAATGCGCTGCGAATTGCTAATGGGCGTTGGATGACCTTCACGATACCAATCGATATTGTAGGGCACCGTTGGATCACTGGAGACTTTGCACTGCAACGATGCGGTGAGGCCCAATAGAACTGTGGTGTCAACCGGTGGCTGAATGATTTGTGTGCGAACTAGAAAATTGGTGTGGAGAAAAAAGGGGACATAGAGCGAAAAAACATTAGTAAACATTGGAAAACACGAGAGTATTGTAAAAAAAAGTATCTCCAATAACCCATCGATGAGAGAGCGAGAGTTGTGATGAGTTCAAAAAAATTGTGTTTCGTGAGAAATGAAAAGAATGTTTCTTTCAACTGCATTCTGTGATGATTTTATGTTTTTTTTTTGCTTTGCATGACACGAATGATATATGCCGTATGTATGTTTGATCTACATATACTTGATTTTGGGGAATTGTTTCGAAATACTGAGAATGAATCAATGCAATGCAGTTTGAATATTTGGCATTGTTTTGAGATATTTTTGTGTGTGTGTGTTTCGTTTTGTGATTTGTTAGTCCCACAATGACGTAGTTGATGATGATGATGATGAAGTTGGTAGTATAAACTCGAAAAACATTGAAAATTTATGTTGTATAGGTATAGAGATGGGAGATATATATTTATGTATGTTTGTGCTAAGATGAATTGCCAATTCGAAGTGAACAAGTGAAAGTATAATTTATTTTACTGAAATGTATTTCAAAAATTTCATTTGTTATTCGTAAATGGGCATTGAAATGCAGCAAGAATTACTCTGAAATTTTGGTATTGAAGTTCATGAAAGACATGACTAGGCAGAGAATATATTAAAATATTTTCCTATGAATCTAAAAATTTAAAAAAATGAAAATTTTAAACCAAAACTTTTTAGATGTGGAAAATAAATTTTTCGCGTGTTTTGGTTATATCCTCCAAAGTCGAAGGATTTTTTTACTTCTACTTTTAATACAAATAAGTTGCAAAAGGTATCCTCCAAAGAGAAAATTCTTCATTTTTGAAAACGTGTCTTAGCATGTGCAATTTTTTTCTTCTTCTAGTTTCCAATATTCTTTTAACTTTCTAATATTAACTTAAATTACTTTCTTATAAAGACTAAACTTAAAATGTGAAATTTAGGGCAGACTTTTCACACACTTCTTAATATCTCTACCAATTTAGTATCTAGAGTAAAGATCTGTTAAATTTTTCTAGACACCTCCCCAGCAAAGGATAATAATTTTGAAAAATCCTCAACAAAAATATAGGCAACGATAGGCGTACACGATTTCGTCCAAACTTCGTAATATTGGCAAACAGCAGAAATAAGCTGAGAAAAATTGGGAATATCGGCCTCATACTCATAAAAAGAATATATAAGTTGTCACTTCGATTCTAAATACAAAAATGGGAAAAAACTATGATTTGGCTAGGTCGAGATTTTTAAACCCTTCCAGTGAAAACTTGACTTATAATAACACCGGTTATCCTCAAAATCACCAAAATTTGAAAATTTCAATGTATGGGCTCCATAAATCTATTGAAAATTTTTTTAAAGGAGTTGTTCTATCAACAAAATTCCAAATTTAAGATGATCAAAATACCAAAAATCAGGAAGTACCAATACCTACATTGAACACTTTTTTCTTTAATATTGGGGGCGTAACTTTCAAAATATAGAAAACCTGGGGGCGGAGTCTAAAAAGTGGACTTCCTTTATTGAGGATTTCAATAACCCACTGAAAATCCGAAATGTAAATTTACAGCAGATTTGTTTGAAATAGCAAATGTCCCAAAAATCAGGAAGTATCATTTTATGGCGGCCAAAAAGTGGACCTATATAAAGGGTGAGATCAAAAAACTGCAACCAACTTCAGACTGCTGTCATTTCTAAGCGACTCGTATGACAGCTATTAAAATTATTCCAGTGACAGCTCATTATATTGTTTGCAAGCGTACAAAAGCATTTTGGTGAGAATTTTCCAAAAAAAAAAAAAAAAATTATTCGTGATGGAATTCAAGCGTGATTTCTTTATATTTGGCTGGAAAACCACAAGTGGCTATCGTTAGAGCACTCCAGAATTTAAATGCGAAAAAATCTTTTGTGTCTCGTACCATCGCTCTTGGCCGTGATGCTGGTAGCGTAGCCCGACGTCAAGGAAGTAGAGGGAAGAAAACAGCAACATCAGCAGAAACGGTTCGAAAAGTAAAGAAGCGACTTGATCGAAAAGCCGCGTCGCAGTGGCCGAAAAATGGCTCGTGAGCTGAACATATCGTCATATTCCATTCGGCAAATATTGAAAAATGAGCTCGGGTTAAAGCCATTGAAATTCCAACGATTGTGATTCTATGCAGATCATCAAAAGGAACTATGGGTCTATCTCGTTTCCATTTGCCTGTTACAAACAAATGCACAAAGACATAGTGCCCTGACCACCTTGTGGTGTAGGGTATAATGATCCCCATAGGTTCACCTTCTGGTAGAGCAGTTACATAATTTTTATTTTACAAACAATTTGACTGAAAATTAGTAATTTGGGTCAAATTTCGCCCAATTAAAAAAGTGGCAAAACCAAGCAATGTTTTTGGCCCATATAGCGTTACCGGCTGATTTTAAGTGTTCATAATTTTCGCCAATATTTTGCTCCCCAATCCATTTTTATAATTGAATTTTTCCCATTATTGGGGGTCTAAAAAATTTAACGCCGATTTTACCTACTGTTATTAAAAAAATCCCTTAAATTGGCAACAATGTTTGATTTGAAGGCCTTAACAGGTTTGGTTAGCGCCAAAATGACAATACATATAATGCAAACAATTTTTTCGCTGTCATTATTGTTCGTTTGGCATGATACCAACATTGTTTTGCATACGCATTTGCATAACCCATACATATCCACAACACCAAAGTATTACTGAGTGTGTGTGTGTGTGTGTGTGTGAGTTTGTGTGAAAAAGCCAAATTGTAATTAGCTTTTTGAATCTGCAAATTAGTTTTGGGCCAACAAAAGTCTGACGATCATAATGTCATTTTTTTTTGGATGGCGGCACCAGCATAACAACAATGGCCAATCAAGGGTACCTCCGAACAACTAGTCACCAAAATACTGCAACTGTTATAATAACCTGGATATGATCCAATTAAAATCATAGCAAATAAAATCCAAAGCAATCAGCAGTGCAGCCGTAGTGATTAACCAAAGTACTCTCACACACACACACACATACACACAGAGAAAAAATCACTTTAAACTTTGAAATGACCAGCAGCTAGGAAAGGATAAAAAGATTGGGAATATTATTAAAATTGGCATTGTTTTACGAAAAAAGGACAAACTTGCTTGAATGTAAAATGGCTCTGTGGTTGTGGTGTTACTGCTGCTGATTAGTTAGGGCCACCACACGTTAATACATTCAAACATACACATGTAGACGTGTGTGTGACATGATGGCATCTAATTGCATTCGAAATTTCAACTTTATATTAAAATGGCACGCCAAGTGGACATCAGCAGCATTACTACAATAATGATAATTGGATTTTTCGTCGTTTTGGCCAAACAATTTGGCTATCATATTTTGCTTTTTGTGGCCAACTGTTATTTGCCTACGAAGTGAGCTCTTAAGTGTTATGACTCCATTTAAATTTCGCACGTGATACGTTTTTCTTGTTTGTTTGTAATTAGATTAAAGTAAAGTGATGAAGTTGTAAAAATATTTTCATATTTTTTTGACACTGAAAAAAAGGGACCATTAAACTATTAAGATCGCCCACCGGAGGTCATAAAACTAAAATAGAATTCCAGTTGAATTGGTTGGTGTCACGATATGGTTCGGGGGGCATAGTTTACTTCAAAACCAAAATAAAAACCAATTTACATACAATTCCAATATAAACGTTTATTTGTTACGGGTAGCTCCACTAAATATAAAAAGAGGGGTTTAGGGTATAATTGTAGTAGCAACAAAAGAGAAAATCGGGGGTTTTTATGAGCTTTTTCTTAAAATCTCTTTCGTGTTTTTCAAAATTGTGCCACATAATAATTGGAAACTTCTCAGAAGCATTTAGAAAACAAGCCTAGTTTAGTAATAATTCTCGATTTTTTTTTATTTTTTCCAGAGGTAGGTATCAACATCCTGATTACCAGTCAGTATTTTTTTTTTTGGGGGGACGGATCCGGACTCCACCATATTTGAAACAAAAGTCCTTAAGGTATCATTTGAAAGCTAATGAATATACCTATCCCACAAGTGGTCACACATTATTTAAAACGGTTCCTAAGGTGTGTCAAAATTACTGATTTTTTGGACATCGATTTTCTAAAAAAAATCCCCCAAGAGTCGAAAAAGGTCCCAATTTCGGGGTCTACAAACTCTCGGATAACTCTCGAAAAGAGTATCCGATTTGGTCCAAACTCGGTACATCGTAATATTTTTGTCAAACTTAGATCGAGTTATGAGATGGGCAATATCTGTCCACTTCTTCTGGTACCTCCCCAAAAGGTGGCAATTTTTAAAAATATGTATTTTTCCTGCACAGAAAGAAAAACTATAATTCGATTTTGCTCCAACTTTGCAAATATAGGTTTGACTCCATCAAGTACCTCCCCCAAAAAGGATGAAAATTTTGAATAATTACTCTTATAAACTCTTATTAAATGTGATGTAGGTGTCCGATTGTCTAAAAATTTAACGCATCCCAATAACTTTATTTACCCAAGGTCGTTTTTGCTTCAATTCCGCAAAACCTAATATTTGCGTCAGTGCTAGATTAGGTGCGAAAATGGATAATATAGGTCCACACCATCAAGTACCTTCCCCACAAAGGGTTAAAATTTTGAATAATTACAACTCTTATAAAATGTGATGTAGGTGTCCGATTGTCTTTGAATTTCACACATCCCTATAATTGTATTAACCCAAGGTCTGGTGTTAAGATGGAATATATCGGTTCACTCCTTCTGGTACCTCCCCCAAAAAAGGGGGAAATTTTCAAAAAACCAAAAAAAAAAAATATTTTTTTTGCAAAGAAAGAGAAGCAATAATTCGATTTCGCTCCAACTTTGCAAATTCTAATATTTGCATTAGTTCTAGGTCAGTCGTGAAAACGGATAATATCGGTCGACTCCATCAAGTAACTCCCTCACAAAGAGTAAAATTTAGAATAATTATATCTCTTAAAAAATATGATGTAAGGGCCCGATTGTCTTCAAATTAAAAACCCAGGATCTGTTGTAAAGATGGTCCAATCCTACTGGTACCTTCCCCACAAAGGGTCAAAATTTTGAGTATTCATGAAGCTCATAAAACACGAAGTTAACATCCGATTCCATTCAGACTTGGCACGTCTTAATATTTTCATCAACACAAGATCTGTTGTAAAGATGGTAGAGATCGGACTACTCCTTCTGGTACCACCCTCACAAAGTATTCAAGATTTGAATTTGAATTTTTGCTAAGGTAAGATCTGTTGTGAAGATGATGTATATGTGCGAACCCCTTCTGGTACCTCAGCCACAAAGGCTCCTAATTTCAATACTTTCATCTGTCATAACTTGTGATACAAGTCGGAGATTCTTCTATATCTAAATATTCCTCTTAAATAGAAATCTCATATGAATATGTAATTTATCGGAATTTATGATTTCACATAAAAGCGACTATAAATGTTCGATTTTCTTGCAATTTTGCCATACCAATATCTCTATCTGTATTCGATGAATTATGAAAACGGAATTCTTCGATCGACTATATCTGGTACCTCACTCGCAATTTAATTTTTTTAAATTATACCATATCTCATAAAAAGTTAAGGAAGTTATCAATATATATAGTAAACCTGGCACGTCGCAATATTTATATTATATTTATTTAGGTCCGATACGAATGAACAATATTGGCCCATTCTTTCGAAGCCTACTCCATATAGGGTCGACAATTTGTATAACCATAATAGAAGTCAAAATATATTTAAATAATCGAACATTGGCTGAGGGTATACATCTGTCGGCAAAGGCGACTGATATTTTTTACTTGTTTTCTTAAATTTATGATAAAAAATCTCAATTTGAAAGCAATGTTCTTCAAAGTTTCAATATCTCCCCATCTGGAGAAAGTAAGTCAGTTAAATAAGTTAAAAGAACAAACAAAGGTCATATGTCGCTTTTTCTTAAATTTCAGAAAAACATTCGCAATTTGAAAACCTATGTTTTTAAGAATTTCAATATTTCCCCATTTGAAGGAAATTTCAATTTTAATTCAGCTAATTCCCTTAGCACGTGAATTAAGCTGTCAGAACAATGTAGAAACAAACAAAAATGTCGATGTCAATGAACAATGGAAGCAACATGCAATGTTTAGAGGTTAATGAAATGAAAAGAAAAAAATGCATTTTTATGTTTGATATGCGAAATTATGTGCGGCATTTACGTAAATGTTAGTTGGCATGTTAACTAGCTAGTTGCTGGGGTTTATGGTGCGAAGGGGATAGCAAATCCCATTGGTTATGGTGTAAAACAAATTATGTGTACTTACCCAAAACACCTAAATAGGCCTCACCATTCACGGTGCCGGCCTCATTCGAGCGTACACAGGTATAAAGACCAGCATCGGATTCGCGTACATTTGAAATTAATAAATCTCCAGATTCCAAAATTTGGATGCGGCTTGAAATTTCAACTAGGTGGGTTTCTGCACAGTGCAATGTGGAACATTGGTGGGGGGTGGAGTAGCCAAGGTTTGCGGATGGCGGATGTAATGTAAAGTTCAGGTAAAATGTTGTCAGCCAGCAGCATCAGCCATGTTGTTTGAATTCGTAGGTTGGGGCGAGGGGAAATATGCAAATTTGGTAAAGTTGGCAAAAATTTGCATTTAACACAGCAAACACCCGACACATATACACACAGGCGACACAGGATCCAAAAGGAATAGTTGTAGCGTTTTTTTTTCGCGTAACATGTTTGTTTGTTGTTGGCCATCGCATGAGTCCCCCCACACCAATACAAAAACCATCATCATCATCATCACGGTGATAATGGTGTTGTAATGATGATGTTTTTGTTGTTGTAAAATGTGGTAACGGCACCCATTAAGTCCATACACACAAGTTTCCACACACACAAGCAGGAGCAGAGAGAGAGAGGTATACCGCCAGGATAAATGGTGTTGTCGTCAGCATGTAAATGATGATGTGCATGGTATGTGGAGATGGTAATGTGTTGTCAATTGAGCGTTTTTCCATGTTTTTTTTTTTGGTTTTTGTTTTTTGTTGGGAATGCAGTAATAGTAGATTTTCACACCCACACCCACACCCACACACACACATGAAATTTTTTGTCAAACCCATGTATTTCCGGTTCGTCGGTCACCATTGCGTTACGCAGTTTGTTGTTTTGCAACCAAAACAAGCGACGAAAAAAAAACAGGAACGGAAAACGTGTATATGTTGGGCGCCACAATTGCAAGCAATGTGTAAATATTAAATATTGTCAATGGTTTGTGCCATTTGTGGCATGCCACACACCAGCACAAAAACGCCGACAGACAGTAATGTTGAATAAGGTGTTTTTTTTCCGCCAAGTTAAGTGCATATTATGACGCCACATAGCCAAAGTGTTTTCCATGGCATTAAGTTATGACGACGATGGCGATGATGACAGTAATGTTTTTATTGACGCACCCACACACACACATATTTTAATGTTGCATCAAATATTTATTGTGCCACGCATGTCAAGCATTATTGCAGCGTTGAGGCGAGTGTTTGCAGGGCGGTGCAATTAAAGTCATTTAGTTTTTAGATTGGACATTAAATTGTGGTTTTGTTGTTGGCAAAGAATTACAACAAAAGGGGGATCCACACAAATTTCGTTTCGACGGATTTCATGGATTTTGTACAAGTTGACCAGGGGGGGTAAAACACCCATATTCCAATGTTGGTGGTGATGGTGGTGCAAATAGGGATATGAGGTGCCACACAACGTCAAAAAGGTAATCCATTGAACGACCATTTAAAAATAGTTTTATGGCAGTTTTGTCGGAGTTTTTTTTTCGAGAGAGAGGGGATTTTGTTGGTTTTTTTGTTATGTTATATTATTATTTTTTTTTTGTAGCAATAATTCAAACATCCGTTTTATTGATAGTTTGAATTTGGTTAGTTAGCAGTTGGTGGTAAATTTGCAGTAGTTGTTGTTAAATTATTTGCATATAAAAAAAGGAGAAGAGAAAAAAAATGAATACGAATCTGTGATTAGTAAAAAATATATAATTTATAAAAAAATCCATATTTATGTCATGCAAGTAGTTTATCCACAACATAAAATATATATATTGTGGCCAAAGGCCATGTAGATTATTTTGACATTTTTTAGGAAACAGCAAATGTCAGTTAAAAATAATTTTAATAAAAATATTTGTTTTTATTTCTAGAAATTCATATAGGATTCAACACTGTTTTAGATAAAAAAAAACTCATATCATATTCCATAAGAGAATCTACGGGTATTCATTGAGATGTATATCAGGAAATTGATGCGGAGTTCCTTCAGGTTTTCCATCGGATGATCATCAGATCTTCTATGAGAAGACCATCAGATATTATAGGAAAAGGCCGTCAGGATTTCTGTGAGAAGACCTTTGGCTCTTTTATGAGCAAACCCTTTGGGATCTCCACCTACAGAGTGAGATGATAAAACTGCAACCAACTTCAGACTGCTGTCATTTCTAAGCCACTCGTCCGACAGCTGTTAAAATTATTCCCGTGATTGCTCATTATATTGTTTACAAGCGTACAAAAGCATTTAGGTTTTGGAATTTTCCAGAAAAAAAAAATAGTTATTCGTGATGGAATTCAAGTGTGATAGTGTGATTTCTTTATATTTGGCTGGAAAACCACAAGTGGCTATCGTTAGAGCACTCCTGCATTTAAATGAGAATAAATCTTTTGTGACTCGTACCATGGCTCGTTACCGTGATACTAGTAGTGTAGCCCGACGTCAAGGAAGTGGACGGGGGAAAACACCAACTTCAGGTTGGTTCGAAAACTAAAGAAGCGACTTGATCGAAGCCCTCGACGCAATGAACGAAAAATGGCTAGTGAGCTTAACATATCGCAATATTCCATTCGGCAAATATGGAAAAATGAGCTCGGGGTAAAGCCATTAAAAAAAAAAAACAAAACTTACAAGGCAACAGAAAGAAAATAGACTCAAAAGGGCTAAAAAGTGGCTTCGCTTGACCGAAAGTGGTGAACTGCCGAATTTGGTTTTCTCCGATGAGAAAATAATCGCTGTGCAGCATTTTGTAAACAAACAAAATTATCGTGTTTACTTGCCAAAGAGGTCAGCTGAAAATGTGCACCTTCGGTTGGCCACCAGGGTATGGTGATGTTGTGGGCCGCCATAACAGCCGATGGTCGCTCTCCGCTTGTATTAATCGACCGTGGCATCAGAAGAAATGGCGAATATTATCGCGAAAATATTCTGGAGGGTGTATTAAAGCCTTTAAACATTTTGGCCGCAGACCTTGGACATTCCAACGGGACTCAGCACCATCGCACTCAGCACCCGCCACCCAAGAATGGTTACTTACGCTTCATTTGCAGCTCACAAAGGCCACCTAAATCTCCGGATACCAATCCTTTAGACTTTTGTGTCTGGAGTATTTTGGAAAGCAAGGTTGGCACTAAAAAGTACAAAAGTGTCGATCACCACAAGCAAGTGCTTCGCCGGGAATAGGCCAAAATACCGCAGAGCAACATTCAGGCAGCGTGTGGCCGTTTGAAGACCATAATTCTTGCCAAAGGTGACGAATTTGAACAAATTTAAACTTATTCTAAAATTTTATGCTATTTCCGACATTTTTTTGGTTTCATTCAATAAAATTAAAAAAAAAAAATTATGGCGTTTGACTTTGTGCAGTTTTTTTATCTCACCCTGTATAGTATCAGCTTTCTATAAGACCATAAGCTCTTCTATGAGAGAAGAACTTAAGCTCTTCAATGAGAGAAGACCATAAGCTCTTCAATGAGAGAAGACCTTAAGCTCTTCAATGAGAGAAGACCTTAAGCTCTTCTATGAGAGAAGACTTTCAGCTCTTCTATGAGAGAAGACCTTCAGCTCTTCTATGAGAGAAGACCTTCAGCTCTTTTATGAGAGAAGACCGTCAGCTCTTCTATGAGAGAAGACCGCCAGTTCTTCTATGAGAGAAGACCTTCGGCTCTTCTATGAGAGAAGACCTTCGGCTCTTCTATGAGAGAAGACCTTCGGCTCTCTATGAGAGAAGACCTTCGGCTCTTCTATGAGGGAAGACCGTCAGCTCTTCTATGAGAGAAGACCGTCAGCTCTTCTATGAGAGAAGACCGTCAGCTCTTCTATGAGAGAAGACCGTCAGCTCTTCTTCTATGATAGAAGACCGTCAGCTCTTCTTCTATGAGAGAAGACCGTCAGCTCTTCTTCTATGAGAGAAGACCGTCAGCTCTTCTTCTATGAGAGAAGACCGTCAGCTCTTCTTCTATGAGAGAAGACCGTCAGCTCTTCTTCTATGAAAGAAGACCGTCAGCTCTTCTTCTATGAGAGAAGACATTCAGCTCTTCTATGAGAGAAGACCTTAAGCTCTTCGATGAGAGAAGACCTTCGGCTCTTCTATGAGAGAAGACCTTCGGCTCTTCTATGAGAGAAGACCTTCGGCTCTTCTATGAGAGAAGACCTTCGGCTCTTCTATGAGAGAAGACCTTCGGCTATTCTATGAGAGAAGACCTTCAGCTCTTCTATGAGAGAAGACCTTCAGCTCTACTATGAGGGAAGACCTTAAACTCTTCTATGAGAAGACATTTAGCTCTTCTATGAGAAGACCTTTAGCTCTTCTATGAGAGGAGACCTTCAGCTCTTCTATGAGAGAAGACCTTAAGCTCGAGAAGACCTAAAACTCTTCTCTGAGAATACCAAAAGCTCTTCAGGGAGAAGATCTTAAGCTCTTCTAGGATAAGAACTGCAGCTCTTCTCTGGTAAAATACTCTGATCTTTTCTGAGAAGACATTAAGTTCTTCTATGAGAAGATCTTTACCTCTTCTATGAGAATATTTTAAAAATTTCTCTGATAAAATCCTCTGATCCTCTCTGAAAAGATCTTCTGCTTTTTTCCTAAGAAGACATTCTGCTTTTGTTTGCGAAAAACCCTTTGAGAAGACTTTGTGTTTTTCGAGGAAAACACCTTCAGCTCTTCTCTTCATTTTATCATTATTAAGGCTTGACACCCTATTTCTGAAACAGATTTTAAAACTTAATTTCTTTGCAAAAATTGCAATTCCATTTAGGTTTTTTCTTTAACAATTTATTTCTTAATTTCTCTAAAACCTCCAAATCCAATTTGGACATCGCAGTTACGGAAATGGAGCAAAAAAATATTTTCTTTTGCTGGCTTGACATTGGCCGCAAAGCAATTTCGCACTTCACAAAACATAAATTATGAATTTATACCGCTGTTAAATAACATTAGTGTTGTTTCGCCAATTTCAAGTGGCACCACGAAAAAAAAAAAATACAGTGGAAAATGAATAAAAAATCTGGTTCTCTGGTCTGGTTTTTTCCAAACGGAATTCAAAACACCCCAAAAAGTTGTCTTGCATTTTTTGTTTTCAAATAATTTTAGCTGTCTGTTTTTTTTTCGTTGGTTTTTTAAATTGTGGGTTTAGTAAGTTTTGCGCACGACAACACTTACCATTGTAAATCCAAGTGATGTTTGGATTGGGAGCACCAACAGCACGGCAGGAAATAGTTGCATCTTTACCATCCAAAGCGGTTACATTTTGTGGTGGTACTTCCATGACAGGGGCCGAGGCTATAGGGAGAACACAAAAAAAAGAGAAAACACATACAACAATTAACAATATGAATGGAATTACGGTTCTGTTCTAAAAAAACATGAAAATAAATAACTACAACGAAAATAGTTTGGTTACCAAAAAAAAAAAGTGTTATAAATTTGCATGGGTGGGTGAAGAGGTTGTATAAACAGTGATTTGATGTGATACTAAAAATGTGAGGACTACAATAAAAAAGATGTACATTCATTCACTCATATCCAACAAAACCAATTATCTTTGTTCTAAAACATTTAACTCTAGAATGCAAAAAACAAAAACCAAAAAAACAAAGTTGCAATGAAATGTTTCGAAAAAAAAAGTGCGATAAGTACTGGTTTTCAAATTCAACAACAAAATCGCCCTTAAGGCAGGTTAGACATGTAAAAAAGTGTAGTTGGCTGCCACAATTTGTACAAATTGTGGTAATTGTCTCGTTTACGTTGAAGTATTTGCCGTAGACCACTTTTAAAGCCATTATGGCTTTTATTTCATCAAAGTTGTGGTTGGTGTGGGTTTTAAATTTAACAAAAAATAAAAAAAATTAAAAAAATAAAAAATATAAATAGAATGGTTGTCTACATGTCCAGTGGAGGCCTTTATTGTGTATTGCGAATTAAGATTAGTTTACATATCATGTTTGGGTCATATGTAATGTGATTTTTTCCACATTTTTGTAGCATTTTCATAGCATTACTTTTTCCAGCATAATTTAAGCAAAAGTTACAGTATAAAAATAGTATATGTAGATTACACTGTGGAACATAAAAAATAATTACAGGAAAAATCAAGATTCCCCCACTTCCATTTCTTTCAATTTCAGGATTACTATTCTTTGGAATCCTTAAATTTTAGATATATAGTGTCTTTGGCAACATTTTCACCTCACTAGAGGGGTAGATTTGGTCCTTTTTTTAATGGTTAAAAACTACCTTTAAACGGGATCGTAGCAACTCTATGAAAGCAGAATATGTCGGAAATAGCATCAAATTTTAGATTTGTTCGAATTGGTCCCCTTTGTCAGAACTATTATATCCTTCAAACGGCCATGAAACCGTGAATTTAGTACGTTTCCATTTTTAGCCAAAATCTTCCATAATTTATAATTTTTTGGTGTAAGTGTCAAAGCAGAGCAATATTCTATATCGAATTTCGATGTGAGTATCTGAACAAGAGAAATTTGTAAAATTAACAGGTATCATAAAAAAATTATCATCAATTTCGGTTTTCACGAAACTTTGTTTTATGTTCGAAAAATTTGTCACTTTCCTGAATTCGCTGTCAATTTTCTTATAATTTTACTGTTCAATAGCCAGTCGGGGTTTTAGAAAATGCCAAGCGGATGTGAAAGTACTCGGTTTGTAGAAAAAATTTCAAAATCAAATTTCAAATTGTTTAAGGCTTTTATATAGCCTTGACCATATACAGTGTGAGATGAAAAAACTGCAACCCACTTCAGACTGCTATCATTTCTAAGCCACTCCTCCGACAGCTGTTAAAATTATTCCAGTGGCAGCTCATTATATTGTTTACAAGCGAACAAAAACATTTTAGTGAGAACTTTCCAGAAAAAATGTTATTCGTGATGGAGTTCAAGCGTGATAGTTTTATTTCTGTATTTTTGGCTGGAAAACCACAAGTGGCTATTGTTAGAGCACTCCAGCATTTAAATGTGAATAAATCTTTTGTGTCACGTACCATCGCTCGTTACCGTGATACTGATAGCGTAGCCCGACGTCAAAGAAGTGGACGGAAGAAAACAGCAACATCAGCAGAAATGGTTCGAAAAGTAAAGAAGCGACTTGATCGAAAACCGCGTCGCAGTGGCCGAAAAATGGCTCGTGAGCTGAACATATCGCAATATTCCATTCGGCAAATATTGAAAAATTAGCTCGGGGTAAAGCCATTGAAATTCCAAAAAGTGCAAGAACTTACACCGCAACAGAAAGAAAATAGACTCAAAAGTGTGGTGAACTGCCGAATTTGGGTTTCTTCGATGAGAAAACATTCGTTGTCCAGCAGTTTGTAAACGAACAAAATTATCGTGTTTACTTGCCAAAGAGGTCAGCTGAAAATGTGCACCTTCGGTTGGCAATCAGAAATCAAGCGCCGGCCATGGTAATGGCGTGGGCCGCCATAACATCCGTTTTTCTCCCCTTAACACACATCCTCTGTTACCAAATACCTCAGCGTTCTAACTACTAACTTCTTCCTCACTTTCCTCACTCAGTCCGTTTTTAACCAAAATAAAATTTTAAACTCGCATAGACACTGACTATTTCGTCAAACTGCAACAACTACAAAACTTCAACAAAAAATATTTAAAAAAAAAAAAAAATAATAAAATATTTGACCGCCCATTAAAAACTAATTAACAATGCCCGAAGTCGTATTGACATCCATACCGCCATTGGAAATAACACCGGATAATTCCAGTGAAAATGAAACACCCACATCTTCATCGTCAGATACGACAAGAAGTAACGACGATCCGGCGTCGGCATCTTCAGCTGACATTCAAGTTCAACGAAGTTCTCTAGTGAAAAATCACAAGAATGGAAGGCCAAGCATTGGCAGTAGCCAGATGAAAAATAAATATCGCAAATCGATTCCGAAACGTTTGTCGAAAAAGTCGGCTGGAGTAGGGGTCACGTAAGTATATCAAATAACAATTCTTGATTATGCCTTGGTGTGTCCTAAAAAAGTATCCATTGGAAATGAATGGAAATATTGAAATCCATGCCTTAAAAGAAAATTTTCACTGTCACTGAGTTCCGATTTACACAAGGAGCCCTATGAGTCGACTCCAGTTTTTTTGTTGAAAGAAGGAAATTAAGGAAATTAACTTCTTAAATAGAAGTCGGTCTTGCAGAGAAAATTAAGAGAAGATCTGATCAATAGAAGTTGTACAGATCTTCCCAATAACTTATCCAAAGATTATCCTGAAGGAAATTTATTGATGTGAAGTTGCGAAGGTATTGTGAAAAAATTGGGGTAAGTGAGGGGAAAAATGTTCCATTGGAAAAACTTCTTAAAAGAAGTAGGTCTTGTGTTGTACAGATCTTCCCAATTGATTATCCAAAGATTATTCTATAGGAAATTGATTGATGTGAAGTTGCGAAGGCTTGTGAAAAAGGTCTTCAGTTTGTGTCGTCTTGGAAAACCATTTTCCTATAGGAGAACTCTCAGAGAATTCTTAACGATCTTAAAATCTACAGATGGAAAAACTCCGATTACCCCCTAAAAACCGAAGATCTCCCTGGGGAAACTTGCAATGCCTTCCTACAGAGAAGATTTACAGAGTTCTTTTATTAGGAAATCAACAGATCTTCTAATGCATATCGTAGATGATCTGTACATTTTCTATCAGACGCTCGATAGAAAATCTTAAGATATAAGTTTCCCCCCCCAAAAAGATTTACAGATTTTCCATAAGCTGATCCAGAGATTTTCTATATGATATACCGAAATTCTATAGCAGATCTTCTGTAAACAGATCTGCACATCTCCCTTGATAACATCTGTAGATTTTATGTGAGCGGACTTTTATATATATTCTATGAGAAGATTGACAAAATTTAGTCATCAGATCAGGTGATCTATCTATCTGAAGATCAAAGATCTTAAAGGAGAATTAAAATGTTTGTGGTAGATCAGAATATTTCTGTGTAAGGTGTGAAAGGAGGAGGTGTGAAATAAATCTATGGATTTTCTAGAAGATCAACTGATCTTAAAGAAAAGAAGATTAGATTTAGATTTCTAAAAGAAGATATACTTATTTTCTGAAAGAAGAACAACTTATCTTCTAAACGAATATCAGCGAGAAGGTCAAAGAAGATCTAAGGGAGAAGGTCAAAGAAGATCTAAGAGAGATCTAAGAGAAGATCTAAGAGCGTCTAAGAGTACTCGAAAAATATGAGTTCCACCAGAAGTTTACGCTCTCCGCTCTTTGGTTTTATATGAGAGCGCTCTCAAGTACTACTGTTGGGCCAATACGAGTGGTAGTCAAGATGTTCGAAATAGAGAAGAGAAATGGGTAAGTGATATCTAGTGGGAACATATATTTTCTGAATTAGGGCCGTGGACTGGGGCAAGATCGTGTGCAAAGGCAAGGGAGGGTAAAAACCATCATAATATGGTGGGATTTGTGTGCTAAAACCACAAATGCAAGCACTCAACAAAGTTCCTAGAGAGAGAGAAAGAGAGAGAGAGCGAGTGAAAGAGAGATAAAAGTGGAATTCGCATTTCGGAAATCTGTTTTTTTAGGAATTCAGAACGTAATAAGAGAAAATTTTAATTTTTCGTTACACCCTATTATAAAAATTTGAAAAAAAAAGAAAAATATTTTTATTTTTATTTTCCAAATTTCTAATGTCATTATTGTACTTTTTTATTTCTTTGATGAAGTTTCTGTGAGACAATTTTTTGTAATTGTTTAAAAAAATGTCATTCATACTTCAAATTTGCTCTGTTCTGTTTCGCGATTAAGTGTTTTCAAATTTTCTCATTGCAAAAGTAAAATCGTTCACTTTTTTATTGTCCAGCAACAGTTCACAGCCCAAGAAATCTGTAAATAAATCACAAATACCAAGATCTCTGTTATTAACACCCTCGTCTTCGTGCAAATCGTTAAATTCGTCGGTGAGCTTCCAGTCCTCAAAAGAACGTGGCTCAATAACTACCCAGGAAGAAACTCTCACCACCGCTGTTTTGAAACGTCAAAAGACCGGTATTATTTTGGCATATCGTCAACGGAAATCAATATCTCAAATGGATATGAAGCATATGTGCCGTAACCAAGAGCATGAGTTACATGGAAAGTCCTTGGTGGCCAAGGGGAATGGTGTTGCGGCGATGCACCACCACCATAATCCCTATTATATTTCCCACCAAGAGACCTCATCCATAGTTCAGAAAATATATGGTTATGGCCAACATTTCTCGGGTAATAGCTCTCAGCTTGAATCTCAAACAGCAGGTTTGAGAATTTTCTCAATAATCATGTTAAATGCCTGGCGTAAACGAAGAGCGGAAGTTAAGCGACTGCAGGAAGAAGTTACGGAATTGAAGCGTTGTGTGAGTTGTACTGGAGGTCTTTAGAAGTTCCTCATTTTTTAAATATTTCATCCGACAGGCAATTAAGGCTCGCAATCAATTGCATGTTTTCAACTCGCTCTTTCGCATGGAGCAAAAACGTAACGATGAACTCAGCTGCCAACTGAAACGTTCTCTCGAGGACATAACCAATGCCAAGTCATCGTGTGAAATTTTAACCACTTCCCTGATAAGCCTTGGGGCCGACAAGGAATTGCTGCAACAACAAATCGAGGTCAAGGATCAGGAAATAGAAAATCTAAATTCGTTAATATCACAAGCCAATACGAATTTGTTTAAAGTCATGACTGAACAGCGAGAGCTCCAGGCAAATTTCTCAATGGAGCAGAGGAAAGTTCAATCTCTGGAAAATGAGAAGAATGAGCTTATCAATAAGGTAATCATGGATTGGTGGGGGAGGTCTCTGAGTTATATTTTCAATATACTTTTTTTTACTAGATCTATAAACTGGACTATGAACTGTGTATGCTTGAAGCCAAACTGAAATTAAAGACAGATGAGCTCAATAACAGCTCAAAACAGCTGGATGAGTTCAAGCGCATTAATGAGTAAGGGTTTTGAAAATATTTTTAGTAAAGTTTTCTAATTTTACATCCTTCCAGCTACAATGAACAACTGTTGTCCAAGGCTAATGGCAAGGAGCAAGCCCTGAACGAAGAAATCCAAAAGCTACAAAAACAAATCTCCCTTCTGGAGGAAGGCCTTAACAAATCTTGGGGTAGTCGTTTCAAATGTTTCTTCTATCGATCTCTAACTTATCCAAGGACTACGCTGCATATTCTACATTGGTTCATATATTATCTGCTGCCAGCAACGCCTCCTCCTAAGTTGCACACCTTCCCATTTCTTGGCTTCTCCACGGCCAAGGTTCTCAATATTGTCCGTCATCAGTAGGAACTTTGTTTGAGTCTCTAGTTGCTTTGTTTTATGTTTTTCTAGTATTTATTTTTCTTGTGAATATTTTGTAGCCATTTTTTAAATAAAAAAACTCAATGAAAATTAATGAATTGCGATTATTAAAAATATTAAAAACAAAATGAAAACGAAAAAAAAAAAACCGTAAATTTCGGGCGGGTCGAACTTGAAAATACTATCCACCATGAGGAGGAAAAAGTTAAGGTTTGAAAGTCTCCATATGCAGATTGGAGAATGCCTTTTAGTCTTCTATAAGAGACCAGAAGGTCTTCTACTGATAGAAGACCTTCCAGTCTTCTATTAGAAGACCTTCCAGTCTTCTATTAGAAGACCTTCCAGTCTTCTATTAGAAGACCTTCCAGTCTTCTATTAGAAGACCTTCCAGTCTTCTATTAGAAGACCTTCCAGTCTTCTATTAGAAGACCTTCCAGTCTTCTATTAGAAGACCTTCCAGTCTTCTATTAGAAGACCTTCCAGTCTTCTATTAGAAGACCTTCCAGTCTTCTATTAGAAGACCTTCCAGTCTTCTATTAGAAGACCTTCCTGTCTTCTATTAGGAGACCTTCCTGTCTTCTATGAGAAGACCTTCCTGTCTTCTATGAGAAGACCTTCCTGTCTTCTATGAGAAGACCTTCCTGTCTTCTATGAGAAGACCTTCCTGTCTTCTATGAGAAGACCTTCCTGTCTTCTATGAGAAGACCTTCCTGTCTTCTATGAGAAGACCTTCCAGTCTTCTATGAGAAGCCCTTCCACTCTTCTATGAGAAGACCTCCCAGTCATCTATGAGAAGACCTTCCAGTCTTCTATGAGAAGACCTTTCAGTCTTCTATGAGAAGACCTTCCAGTCTTCTATGAGAAGACCTTCCAGTTTTCTATGAGAAGACCTTCCAGTCTTCTATGAGAAGACCTTCCAGTCTTCTATGAGAAGACCTTCCAGTCTTCTATGAGAAGACCTTCTGGTCTTCTATACGAAGACCTTCTGGTCTTCTATACGAAGACCTTCTGGTCTTCTATACGAAGACCTTCTGGTCTTCACGCTGACCTTCTGGTCTTCTATACGAAGACCTTCTGGTCTTCTATAAGAAGACCTTCCGCTCTTCTATTAGAAGACCTTTTCGTCTTCTATAAGAAGAACTTTCAGTTTTCTATGAGAAGACCTTCCAGTCTTCGATTAGAAGACCTTCCAGTCTTCTATTAGAGGACCTTCCAGTCTTCTATTAGAAGACCTTCCAGTTTTCTATTAGAAGACCTTCCAGTCTTCTAAGACTGGAAGACCTTCCTGTCTTCTATTAGGAGACCTTCCTGTCTTCTATTAGGAGACCTTCCTGTCTTCTATTGGGAGACCTTCCTGTCTTCTATTAGGAGACCTTCCTGTCTTCTATGAGAAGACCTTCTGGTCTTCTATGAGAAGCCCTTCCACTCTTCTATGAGAAGACCTCCCAGTCTTCTATGAGAAGACCTTCCAGTCTTCTATGAGAAGACCTTCAAGTCTTCTATGAGAAGACCTTTCAGTCTTCTATGAGAAGACCTTCCATTCTTCTATGAGAAGACCTTCCAGTCTTCTATGAGAAGACCTTCCAGTATTCGATTAGAAGACCTTCCAGTCTTCGATTAGAAGGCCATCCAGTCTTCGATTAGAAGACCTTCCAGTCTTCGATTAGAAGGCCATCCAGTCTTCGATTAGAAGACCTTCCAGTCTTCTATGAGAAGACCTTCCGCTCATCTAAAAGAAGACCTTCCGCTCATCTAAAAGAAGACCTTCCGGTCTTCTATGAGAAGACCTTCTGTTCTTCTAAAAGAAAACCTTCTGGTCTTCTATAAGAAGACTTTCCGCTCTTCTATGAGAAGACCTTCCGCTCATCTAAAAGAAGACCTTCCGGTCTTCTATGAGAAGACCTTCTGTTCTTCTAAAAGAAGACCTTCTGGTCTTCTATAAGAAATCCTTTTGGTCTTCTGTAGGAAGGCCCCTTCTGGGCTTCTACAAGAAAACCCTCTCATATAGAATGGATGACAGCGATACAATTCTTTATATTTTCAATTGTCCCCTTAAAAAATATTTCCACAACTCGATCTACAATTGTCCACCATGAAATTAAATATTTTTCATATCCCTCTCTTTTTACCAAAACTACAAGAAACTCTGGGAAATAATGACATTTGTCCTTTGGACCAATTTGCAGAACTTTAATATCCTCTCAGCGCAGATAAGAAATATACAAATTCTATAGTTTTGTTTTATGTCATTGTTATTAAATTCCAAACTGTGCTGTTTTGAAGACGCAAAGAGAGAGAGGGAGAGAAAGAGAGACCATGGACCAACCAACCCAGTATCAGGGCAAAAAGTACAAAAACATAACAGCAAAACCAAAATACAAAACTGGTGATTTGTTTAGCTAAATGTTGAAAAAGTACACCATTTGTCATGGTATTGTTTATCAGAAAGGACAACGTCGAAACTAGAAACAACAAATTTCAATTCAATTGAATACAATCTGTGCGGAGCAACATCAAGAAGAAGAAGCAGAACTACCACAGCGACAATAGAAATATGTTATTCAAAAATATACAAAAGAAATATTTTTGCTTTGAGTTGTCAACGAAGAAAAAATAAAACAAGCTGGAGTAAAATGCATTTGATTATAATTCTTCTTCTTCTTCTTCATCTTTGTCTATTTGGACAATAATCTTTGTATCGGCATCTCTGGAATTTTTGTTTTCCGTTTTTTTTTTGGCAAATGTTGGAAATTCTTTGAAAACTTAAATGTAATGGCATAAATTACATTAAGAGAAGAGATTTAACAGAAAGTGCTTTATGAGGAAATATTTTACATGCAATTTAAAATACTTGAAGCATAGATGGCGCAACGAAGTAGTTTTTAATAAATAAAATCAGGAACTATATTCATCATTTATTGCAAGTAGGGTTTCTATATAAAAAGACAGGTGTATTCCCTCAACCTATGTTCGATTATTTTAATATATCTTAACTTCTGTTATGATTATTCAAATTTTTGACCCCATATGGAGTAGGTTCCGAAGGAATGGGCCAATGTTGATCATTTCGTATCGGACCTCAATTAATATAATATAAATATTGCAACGTGCCAGGTTTGGATTATATCGGAAATTTCACTTTACATGAGATTTTTACAAAATTTTAGAAAATGTTAAAATGTACTTGTTCTTCCAGAGACAGGGTGAGATGAAAAATCTGCAATCAACTTCAGACTAATGTAATTTCTAAGCCACCTGTCCGACAGCTGTTAAAATTATTCCAGTGACAGCTCGTTATATTGTTTACAAGCATACAAAAGCATTTTGGTAAGACTTTTCCAGAAAAAAAAGTTATTCGTGATGAAATTCAAGCGTGATAGTGTGATTTCTTTATATTTGGCTGGAAAACCACAAGTGGCTATCGCTAGAGCACTTCAGCCTTTAAATGTGAATAAATCTTTTGTGTCTCGTGACATCGCTCGTAACCGCGATAGGAAGGAAGTGGACGGAAGAAAGCAGCAACATCAGCAGATATGGTTCGAAAAGTATAGAAGCGACTTGATCGAAACTCGCGTCGCAGTAGCCGAAAAATGGCTCATGAGCTCAACATATCGCAATATTTCATTCGGCAAATATTGAAAAATGAGCTGGAGTAAAGCCAATGAAATTCCAAAAAGTGCAAGAACTTACACAGCAACAGGAAGAAAATAGACTCAAAAGGGCTAAGGAGTAGCTTCCCCTGGTCGAAAGTGGTGAACTTCCGAATTTCGGTTTTCTCCGTCTCCGATGAGAAAACATTCGTTGTCCAGCAGTTTGTAAACAAACAAAGTGATCGTGTTTACTTGTCAAAGAGGTCAGCTGAAAATGTGCACCTTCGGTTGGCCACCAGAACACAAGCGCCGGCCATGGTGACGGTGTGGGGGCCGCCATAACAAGCGATGGTCGCCCTCCGCTCGTATTAATCGACCGTGACATCAGAATAAATGGCGAATATTAATGCGAAAATATTCTGGAGGGTGTATTAAAGCCTTGGGCACGCAAATATTTTGGCCGCAGACCTTGGATATTCCAACAGGACTCAGCACCGGCGTACTCAGCACGAGTCACCCCAGACTGTTTACAAAATGAGGTTCCTCGTTTCATTTCCAGCGCACAATGGCCACCAAAATCTCCGGATACCAATCCGTTGGACTCTTGTATCTGGAGTAGTTTGGAAAGCAAATATTCTGGAGGGTGTATTAAAGCCTTGGGCACGCAAATATTTTGGCCGCAGACCTTGGATATTCCAACAGGACTCAGCACCATCGTACTCAGCACGAGTCACCCCAGAATGTTTACAAAATGAGGTTCCTCGTTTCATTTCCAGCGCACAATGGTCACCAAAATCTCCAGATACCAATACGTTTGACTATTGTATCTGGAATAGTTTGGAAAGCAAGGTTGGCACTAAAAAATACCAAAATGTCGATCACCTCAAGCAAGCGCTTCGCCGGGAATGGGCCAAAATACAGCAGAGCAACATTCGGGCAGAGTGTCGCGGTTTCATTAGCCGTTTGAAGGCCATAATTCGTGTCAAAGGTGACCAATTCGAACAAATCTAAACTTATTCTAAAATTTAATGCTATTTCCGATATTTATTGCTTTCATTCAATAAAATTAAAAATGTAAAAATTATGGCGTTTGACTTTGTTGCAGTTTTGTTATATCACCCTGTATATGTACTCACAATTTATCTCTTCACCTACTACCAATTGTGCCATAATTAGTTACTTTTGGTCCTTTTCCCCTCTAGTACGAATTTTCGAAACCCCTGCCTTATATCGAACATCTAACCTAATCTCTCCCAAAGTCTCAAAAATTTAAGGTGTGAGTACATATTCATCTTGGCATCATGGCTAGGCATAACAATGTCAAATTATAATAAAGAAAAAGGACGGCAGAATTCCAGTGCGGCCCTGGCATCGCCTTATGATATGTCACAAAATATGCCATGCGAAGACAATCGGTCAGTCAGTAAATCAGGCAATGTACTTTATTCTTTTATTTATTTATATTTTATATTTATTTAAATTTATTTGGAATATACTTTGCTTATTGTTCTAATATCCTAACAGTATTTATAAAAATCTGACAACTTTATGAAATTTAAATCTCTATAAAATAAATCATTTCTAGCAACACGCCCCGCCAGGTTTTCCAAATTAATTCAAAATTTGTATTTAGATCTCAGTTTTATTATTATAAATTCCACAATTTATATTGTCTAAAGTCCAAGAGGATTTATTGTTATTATAAAAACATACACATGCACACACATATACATATGCACATATTTATATTGACCACTGGCAATGAACTGGATTTGCCGTTAGCTTCTGGGCAGTAGAGTATAAATGTAGTATACGCAATATCGAATACTCTTTCAAACAAAAATTTTAAATTTAATACACACACGCACACACACATGCATACATATTAATTTATCCTGGAATTATTTGACACGAAATCGCTTTCAACCTGATTTTATTTATATGCATATCACCCGAAAAATGTATGCATGTATGTATGGCTCTTGTTCTCCATGTGCCCTGAGCTGCTGATTTCCTTGCGGTGATGATAAATACACGGAGAGGATTCGCCATAATAATAACATGTTTAATACTTATGCATGCATGTGTGTGTGTGTGTTTGATGCTGCAGAGGCCCAGATGTCACTTGCATGCCTCCTTACTTGTTTCTTTGGCACCATTTTCGTATTATAGTATGCCCGTAAGTTCGAATGTGTGAAATATGCCAAAGTCCTGCCGGACAGCTCAGCTGAGTTGAGTTGGTAGTTAAACAGGGGATATATTGGTTGGACAGTTGGTTGGATGCTTGGTTGGCTGGTCGGCTTGTTGGTAATTAAAATTTAAGAGAAGACGAAAGTTGCATACATAAATATGGTGTATTGCATGGATTAAATTGACACAAGATTTAAAGATACCTTTGACAATGGAGTGAAGTTTTTCATTAAAATCAGGCGTGAGGTGGAAGTTGAATAATGAGTTAATATCTTTTAATTATTTACTTTTGTGTGTGGATTTTTAAAATAAAATTAAATTTAAAAGGGGATTGTGTATATTAAATGGAGAAGTGTCATTCTACTGCAAAACCTCTAAATATTCGAGGATTTCCGAGGAGTTCCGAATAAGATTCCAAGTCATGTTAACGATTTCCATGTTTCTCTTGAAGAGATCATCAAGATCGAGTCGGAACAACCGCCTTTTGAAGCTAGATTACCGTTATAGGTATTTCGATGGCTTTAACCAAATTTATAAACTGAGTCGGTAAGAACTTGGTATTTTATGTTTGTAACGGGTAGATATTATCTCGAAAAAATAAGCAGCCTTCTAGCAATCTTTGAGTAGAAGTTCTTATGAAGTCCTTTTTTAACCCCAAAATCACCCTTTAGAATATAACTGCATGTAATAACAAGTAAGCAAAGGCTATAGTCGTGCGGGGCCGACTATGTTATACCCTACAACACTATAATATGTTAGAAGCCCCTTATATCCAAATCCATATTGGAAGATTTCGCTTTTGAAATTAGGATTTTGGCAAGGGACATTTGCCCAATATTTATGCACTTCGTCGGGCTGTTAGTTGTTGTAGTCCATTTTACAGCTAAATATAATTCAATGGTCATCCAAAATGCTAGAATTCGATTGGCTTAAATTGTGTGATCGGAAAAAACATTTCTGTTTTTGGTTAATTTGAACCCCTAAATATTTTGCAATCATCTCCAAAAGAAAGAAGCCCCTCTGTATCTCCAAATTTAGACTCATCTATAAGATTTGCTTGTTTACGATATTTGGCTATATTCGTCAACGAAATCAGCATAAAAATGTCAGAAGTTCGCCTTTTGTGTATTTCGGATATAGCCTGTAAGTAATGCTGATACTTCAAAATTAGTGGTCCATTGCACCCGCTGTCCTAAACTCTACCTTCATGCGAGATTTCGTGTACTTTGGTTTCTATTTGTGACCTTTATAACGGCTGCAAAATCAAGAAAATTTTTGTTGTTGGTCCATTTCAACCGCTAATATATTGCGGACATCTTTGAAAACAATAGGCCTAGCCCTTCTGGGCCCAACCCTATCCTTGTGAAAATTTTCGTGAGGATCGGGCGATATTTGCAATCCTTATATAGTAACCCCAACCTGTATTGTAAGGTGAAAAAATATTACAAAATATTATAAGTCAAATTGAAAAAATCGCATGTGATAAAAAATATGAAAAAAAATAAAAAATGTCATAAAATACTACAAAATCTATATTAACATCATTATTGGTATATTTTTTTCGCCATTTCTTTGGATTTTATGCTTTTATGTCAAGAGGGCATTCTGAATTGACAAAATCTGTCAAAATTGGTCCAGCCATTCTTGAGATATAAGCATTTTAGCTAACATTCTCTTCCTTTGTATATATGTATTGTACATATTTCGCTATATATATCCGATATATTTACTCTCGGCATCTACGTAACGTTCAGGATTGACCTGTTCGTCTTTTTGCGATTTCGCCGGGATTAAAAATATTCGCGGTTTAATGGAAAATTTGATTTTATTTAACACAAGTGTCATGGTCTTTTCACCCACTAAATATTACCCGATTACCATCAAAATTGGAAGGCTTCTGCCCAGCCCTAAGCTCTAGCCCCATGCTAACTTCCGCTGTGATTGGTCTATAATTGCGACCTCTAGAGCAACTGCAAAATCAGGATTTTTTTCAGTTTTTGGTCCATTCCAACCCCTAAATATTATGCTCCAAAAGAAATAGGGTTCTATTCTGACCCTAGCTCCATCTTCATTCTAAATTTCGTGAAGATCGGGCCATAATTGCGACCTGTAGAGTGATTACAAATTAATATGGACAGACGGACGGATGGACATACATAGCTAGATCGACTCAGCTCGGCGAGATAGGAAGATCCGTATATACTTTCCTATGTGGGAAATCAATATTTCGAAGTGTTACATAATTTTTGGCCCAATCAAACTTATAATACCCCCAACACATAGTGTTGTAGCGTATAAAAATGAAATGAAAATCGTCCAAACTTGGTCCTCGGCAATATCTATATATACCCACCCAAAGGAAAACAATAGAATAATAATAATTTTAGTTATATATTAATTTACTTTTCGATTTCTTCAACCTTCGCACATTCCGAATGAGACAGCGATAGATCTCGCATGAATATAAAAAGTAATAATCATAATTGTCATAAAATGCGAAATAATTCCCTAGTCCTCTTTAAACTTCACACATTGTAACACGTATTTTTCTGCCATTAGATCTAATTGTAAAGTGGGGATATGTAGGTTCAGTCTTTCGAAAATATAATGGTTTAAAAGTTGATTTGCAATTTCCCATTGTTCATTAAAAGTTATATGAACATCAAATGAAAACGTACATTTATTATTTCTATTTAATTCATTATGTTATGTTACGTTATGGTATGGTTACCTTGGTCATATTGTTGTTGTCGCATTGAATGAAATTATTAAAAATGTCAATAATAATTTATATTCCATATTCTGACTAAAGCACTCGACACATTTTTTTCATTATTAAAATCGATAAACATTAAATATATTAATGTGCTGAAATCCGGCTTGTCGACCAGGGGCGTAAGACAAAAACTGTCATAACCTATATTCTTCTGTCACTTAATCAAATTAAAAAAAAGGAAAGAAAAATTACAAGAACTATGAATACTCGTTTTCTGTGTCATGAAAATTTTAAAAACTGTTCAATATATTTTTAAGGAAAAGTTCTTTATAATTTAATGCCACACTCACTTCATATTTCTTCACCTTAATGCATCGCACCATTGGTGGGCCTCAACACCATTTTTGGCTGGCGTGTAAAAATATGCAGTCAGCACACACTCACAAATATGTGTGTCATATTTATGCTTGATTTAAATAATGAAAATGTTTTTGCAAGTCCGTACAACAACAGAAAATCCAACAACAATTCATAATTATGAGTTTTTATGGTTGGCAATGAACGGCCATCTGATACATTAAAATTTACCATATTGGCCTGACCGGTTGGTCGGTTGGCCATTCATCAATAAACCGATATCCGTTAAATTAATGAATGAATTTCACTGTAAATATTGGTTATATTGAATAAGGCAACCAAAAAAATAACACAATACAATTAAATGATAAATATATGGGAATTAAAACCAATGAAATACACACAAAATACATCCCCTTCATTCACTCAAAAAGTGGAATAACTCTAAAATATGCGTTTTTTAAGTTAGTAATTTCTATTTTTTCATACAATTAATACATATTTTTCTATCAAAATCTCATGTTAATATTAGAAGGACCCAAGGCGTTAAGACATTTGGTACCTATAGATTGACCTTAATCGACAAAACAGCAACCAACTTCAGACTGCAGTCATTTCTAAGTCACTCGTCCGACAGCTGTTAAAATTATTCATTATATTGTTTACAAGCGTACAAATGCATTTTGGTGAGAATTTTCAAAAAAAAAAATTATTCGCTGGAAACCCACAAGTGGCTATGGTTAGAGCACTCCAGCATTTAAATGTTAATAAATCTTTTGTGTCTCGTACCATCGCTTGTTACCGTGATACTGGTAGCGTGGCCCGACGTGAAGGAAGTGGACGGAAGAAAACACCAACATCAGCAGAAATAGTTCGAAAAATAAAGAAGCGACTTGATCGAAGCCCTCGACGCAGTGACCTAAAAATTGCTCGTGAGCTTAACATATCGCAATATTCCATTCGGCAAATATTGAAAAATGAGCTCGGGATAAAGCCATTGAAAACAAGTAAAAAAAACATTAAGTTCGGCCGGGTCAAACTTTTAATACCCTCCACCTTAGAGTAAAGCAAACATTAGAAGAAATGTGGCAAGAACCGTTAAAATGCCGAATATCGGGAGATACCGTTATATGGGGGCTATACCAAATTGTGGACCTACACATGCAATGTTTCGCCAAAGGAGCTAGAACCCATTATGACTTACAAATACCATTTTCAGACAAATCCGTGAAAAAATGTGGCAAAAAATCATAAAATTACCGAATAACGGGATGTACCGTTATATGGGGGCTATACCAAAACGTGGACCTATAATTACAATGACTCGCCACACGAACTGGGACTCATTGTGATCTACAACTACCAATTTTTATACATATCCGTGAAGAAATGTCGCATAAATCATCAAAATACCCAATATCGGGAGGTACCGTTATATGGGGACTATACCAGAACGTGAACCGATATATCTCATTTTCAATACCAACCATCCTAGACACAATAAAAATTGCTCTGCTAAATTTTGGCGCTCTACGTCAAATAATGTGGGTTGTATCGTGATTTCAACAGACAGACAGACGGATGGGGTCTACGACGAATATTTAAGGAGTCTACGATGAATATTTAAGGATGTTACAAACGGAATGACAAAGTTAATATAGGGTATAAAGGGTATTCCAAGGTGGAGGGTATAAAAAACCAAAACTTACACCACAAAAGAAAGAAAATAGACTCAAAAGAGTTAAAGCATTGCTTCGCTTGGCCGAAAGTGGTGAACTGCCGAATTTGGTTTTCTCCGATGAGAAATCATTCGTTGTACAGCAGTTTGTAAACAAACAAAATGATCGAGTTTACTTGCCAAAGAGGTCAGCTGAAAATGTGCACCTTCAGTTGGCCACCAGAACTCAAGCGCCGGCCATGGTGATGGTGTGGGGCGCCATAACAGCCGATGGTCGCTCTCCGCTCGTATTAATCGACCGTGGCATCAAAATAAATTCCGAATATTATCGTGAACATATTCTGGAGGGCCTTGGGCACGCAAACATTTTGGCCGCAGACCTTGGACATTCTAACGGGACTCAACACCACCGCACTCAGCACACGCCACCCAAGAATGGTTACAAATTCATTTCCAGAGAACAATGGCCACCAAAATCTGCGGATACCAATCCGTTGGACTATTGTGTCTGGAGTATTTTGGAAAGCAAGGTTGGCACTAAAAAATACCAAAGTGTCGATCACCTCAAGCAAATGCTTCACCGGGAATGGACCAAAATACCGCAGAGCAACATTCAGGCAGCGTGTGACGGCTTCATTGGCCTTTTGAAGGCCAAAGATCGTGCCAAAGATGATCAATTCGAATAAATCTAAACTTATTCTAAAATTTAATGCTATTTCCGACAGTTTTTGCTTTCACTCAATAAAATTGAAAAAAAAAAAAAATATGGAGTTTGACTTTGTTGCAGTTTTATTTTTATCTCAACCTGTGTTGAGTCTATGAAGGACATACATTTTGTGAAGTATTATTTTAATTCAAGAATTCATATTTCAATATTCAAAGTCGAATGCATTTTTCTCGAATTTGATTTTTTTGAGATGTGACATTCTTTCGAGTAAATGAAGTATACCATATGTACCTACATACAATCAATGTTATAGTATATAGAAGCATCATCATTTATTTGACTTCTAGGTTTGGGTATTCAACTTCCGTTTACCAGCCAGCAATTTTCGTTTACACTTTTCCTCCCGTTGGTCCATTATTGAAAGTGTTTATACATTCTGTACAGTTGATTTTCAAGGTTTTTTTTATATATTTTAATTAAATGATATCCTGCGAATTATTTACGAATATTGAAAAATTATTTTAATGACTCAAGGAATGGTGAAAACGAACTGTTGATTTATGCCACGTATAAGAGCTTCTTGGTGATTTTTAATGATTTATCAACAGTTTATTTAATAAATGAAAGAAATGTATACCTTTCATTAAATATTAAAATTATGTTTTTGGAAAAGTAAGACCACAGGAAATGGTGGATGAATTTAATTTAAAAATTTAAACAGTATTTTTTTTAATATGACCACTAGTTTATGTATACGCCTTTTGAAGGCTCAAAATGTCCTAAAATGGATTTGGTCCAAATTGACCTAGACCGTTATTTCGATGAGACACATTTTCGCAAATGATATAGAAAATCCTCTCAGTCATAAGGTTAAGGATATAAAAAGAGTAGGTCTATAAAGCTCGTGAAGAATGAATATCAAAGACCAAACATATTTTATATTTTTTATACCTCGAAGATTATCATATCTATATATCTATAACGAATTTTTAAGAATATATTTTTAAAATATATGCAATACTCATGGACTTTTTCTGGGACATTCCGGCAAATAGTAGTGGATTTTATTTTTGAGGATTCTCGGGCCAATTGTCATGTATTGAACAATTGGATTCTAAGACTAAGAGGATTTTTATGATCGTAAGATCAATAATCATGGATATTAATACAAATATTTTTTAAAGTGCCTTTGGTCCAATAATAGAGTATTTTTAAAAATTTTTGGAGTTTATCTGGGGTTTTACGTTCGTCCACTCCTTTTGTTACTTACCCCACAAAAAGTCACAATTTTTACAAAAAAAAAATTTGAACAAGAAAGAATCATCCAATTTTGTGCAAACTTTTCAAATCCGAGTATTTTTAGTTGGAAAAAATGAAAAATTTTGAATAATTGCTCTGTTCCTGAACCTGCAAGAATCTACTAGCTTTGCAATTTATTTTCTATATCATAAAGTTCTCTCGGTCGATTAATACGAGCGGAGAGCGACCATCGGCTGTTATGGTGGACCACACCACCACCATGGCCGGCGCTTGAGTTCTGGTGCCCAATCGAAGGTGTACATTTTCAGCTGACCTCTTTGGCAAGTAAACATCATCATTTTGTTTGTTTACAAACTGCTGGACAACGACTGTTTTCTCACCGAAGAAAACCAAATTTGGCATTTCATCACTTTCGCACAAGCGAAGCAACTCTTTAGCTTTTTTGAGTCTATTTTCATTCTGTTGCGGTAAAAGTTCTTGTACTTTCTGGAATTTCAATGGCTTCACCCCGAGTTCATTTTTTAATATTTGCCGAATGGAATATTGCGATATGTACAGCTCAAGAGCCATTTTTCGGCGAGTGCGACGAGGGTTTTGATCAAGTCGATTCTGTACTTTTCGAACCATTTCTGCTGATGTTGGTGTTTTCTTCCGTCCACTTACTTGACTTCGGTACTTGAATGGTACGAGAAACAAAAGATTTATTCACATTTAAATGCTGGAGTGCACTAACGATAGCCACGGGTGGTTTTCCAGCCAAATATAAAGAAATCACGCTTGAATTCCATTACAAATAACTTTTTTCCGGAAAATTTTCACCAAAATGCTTTTGTACGCTTGTAAATAATATAATGAGCTGCCACTGGAATAATTTTAACAGCTATCGGACGAGACAGCAGTCTGAAGTTGGTTTGCAGTTTTTTTCATCTCAGCCTGCATTTCCAATGAACGTCAATACCATAAACATGGGTTTTAAAGAATGTTTTCCTAGGAACTTTGGACCAATAACGGTGGATAATTAAAAAAAAATTCCAAGGAACATCGGACCAATAATCATGGATTTTTTAAGAATATTTTTCCATAATTTTCCAAGTAAAGTGAAATAATAATACTTAATTTTTTAAAAATATTTTTTTCAAGTCATGAATTTATTTTTTTGGGCATTTTTCATTTTCATTTTTTCAAGGATTTTTTTTTCAATATTTTTCCTGGGAATGTCCAAGGCCTCCATAAGGCCGGCCAAAAGGACTACTTTTGACAACAATATTACAATAAACTAAGTAGTTTTTCTGAATTGTGATTTGACTACGATTTACGGATACAAAATTAGTTGTCAGATAGGCATGCTGGACACCCTTGTATAAGTCATGGGAAATGTCCGATCGAAAATTGTGTCAATATATTATAATCGTATAAGCAAAGTTGAATTTGGGAGAATATATATATTTTTTTTCACGGAGAATAATAGAATATTTCTAAAATAACCTTAAAAAGTAAGAGTGGAATTCTTAAGAGGAAGTTCCGAAGACCTTTGGCGGCGAAATATAATATTTTTACAAAATATATATTTCCAAGAAATGTGTGGAATATTAGTCGATACTTGCGGACTATTTATATGGGATGGGATCGGAATTTTGTAGGCATATTGTTCAAGGACTCATAAGTAGTAATCGCTGTTTTTAGAAAAATTTCCCAAGAACCATGAAAGCCTTAATAATGATGTTTTAAGAATGGCCAAAGTACTTGATTTTTAAATATATAAAATTCTCCAGGATTTAAAAGCTTTATCTATGCCATCATGTGACATGTGACCTTTTGTCATTACACTCGTTGACAACAGATGGAAATAAATTTAATTTTTGCAAAAAAAATATATATTCACGAGAAAGCATTCAATGAAAACAACAAGCACCTGATGATGCCTTAAAAACAAAAACGAAACAACGCGCACATCCACACACATATATACATATACAAAATTTAAATTGAATTTTATCCCTGATTTAAAGGACCTGCACTGAGTATGCAAAAATACAAAATTTTAATGAAGAATATCCCGCCATTATCTTCGCAAGCATTACAGGTATTATTGGTGAAAGTAAAACCGAAATCTTTATAATTTTATGCATGTCAGGGAAAAAAAAAGAGAAGGACAGAGAATCACTGAAAACGTAAATGAACAAAAATCCTGTCCAAAAATAATGAATTCATGTACGTATATTTGCTTAATTCCTTTCTGTGGCATACATAATGAAATAAATATATTTATGTGGAAACAATTGTTATGCAAATGAATGAATTGCGAAAAAGTGAAAAATTCAGAATAATATTTTTCGTATGTTCCTACTGCTTCACATAAAAATGAAGCATTGCTGCCTTAAGGCATTGTGAATGAAGCGGTTTTCCTTCATAAAATAATAAAAATAATCAAGTGAACAAACAATGTGTCACTGCAGTGCATATTGCTACCTTAATTATTGTGATATTAATAAAGACTCATAATTGAGGTATTAAAAAGGATCCATATCAAATAAGGGTGTACAGGGCGAGATGAAAAAACTACAACCAATTTCAGACTGCTGTTATTTCTAAGCCACTCTTCCAACAGCTGTTAAAATTATTCCAGTGACAGCTCATTATATTGTTCACAAGCGTACAAAAGCATTTTGTTGAGAATTTTCCAGAAAAAAGTTATTCGTGATGAAATTCAAGCGTGATAGTAAGATTTCTTTATATTTGGCTGGAAAACCACAAATGGCTATCGTTAGAGCACTCCAGGATTTAAATGTGAATAAATCTTTTGTGTCTCGTACCATCTCTCGTTACCGTGCTACCAGTATGGTAGCGTAGCCCGACGTCAAGGAAGTGGACGGAAGAAAGCAGCAAAATCAGCAGAAATGGTTCGAAAAATAAAGAAGCTACTTGATCGAAGCCCGCGTAGCAGTAGCCGAGAAATGGCTAGTGAGCTGAACATATCGCAATATTATATTCGGCAAATATTGAAAAATGAGCTCGGGGTAAAACCATTGAAATTACAAAAAGAGCAAGAACTTACACCGCAACAGAAAGAAAATAGACTCAAACGAGCTAAAGAGTTACTTCGCAAGGCCGAAAGTTGAGAACTGCCGAATTTGGTTTTCTCCGATGAGAAAACATTCGTTGTCTAGCAGTTTCTATACCAACAGAAGGATGGTGTTTACTTGACAAAGAGGTCAGCCGAAAATGTGCACCTTCGATTGGCCACCAGAACTCAAACGTCGGCCACGGTGGTAATGGTGTGGGCCACCATAGCAACTGATAATCGCTCTCCGCTCATATTAATCGAACGTGGTGTCAGTATAAATGCCGAATATTATCGCGAAAATATTCTGGAGGGTGCATTAAAGCCTTGGTCACGTTAACATTTTGGCTACAGACCTTGAAGATTCCAACAGGACTCAGCATCACCGCACTCAGCAAGAATGGTTACAAAATAAGGTTTCTCGCTTCATTTCCAACTCACAATGGTTAGCAAAATCTTCGGATACCAATTCGTTCGACTATTGTGGCTGGAGTATTTTGGAAAGCAAGGTTGGCACTAAAAAATACCAAAGTGTCGATTACCTCAAGCAAGCGCTTCGGCGCGAATGGGCCAAAATACCGCAGAGCAACATTTGGGTAGCGTGTGACGGTTTCATTGGCTCTTTGAAGGCCATAACTCGTGCCAAAGGTGACCAATTCGAACAAATCTAAACTTATTCTAAAAATTGATGCTACTTCCGACATTTTTTTTTTTGCTTTTGTTCAATAAAATTTAAAAAAAGAATGTAAAAATTATGGAGTTTGACTTTGTTGCAGGTTTTTTTTTGTCTCACCCTGTATATCGAAATTATTTTTCACACATAAATGCATGAAAGGAAATAACATTTCATTAAAACCAATTTTCATCGGATTATAGCAGTCTATAAACCCATCATCCATCATTTTATGTCGAAGAGAAAAACTGTTAAACAGCAATAGAAAGAACATTAATTTATATCCAATATACCGCTATTGATTGGCCACACAGATATCCCCATTCCCTTAGTTTCCCACCAAGAACTTGCCACTGCGACTGTGTTTCAATATGAATTCCAATTTTTATATTTCTGTTTATGTGTTTGTTTTCAAATGAAATCGAAAAACTTTAGCAATCAAAATTCTCCTTGGTGGAGGGTGGACAACCGCTACCAACCATTTACTAATAATAAAATGATTCAATTGATATGAATAATAAATTTTAGTAAAATATTTCACATTTTGTTTGGAAAAGTTAGTTTTTTTTTGTGTGGTACATTGATGTATGATTTTTTTCAAAGTCAATTATATTTCACACAGCTATGAAGAAATTATAATGGGAAATATTGGAGAGAAAAAAGTATCTGGTATAAATGTGACTAGGGTGGCGTATAAGTATTACGAGTCAATATTTTTATTAGTCATACGCACCCCTGAACTTAAGAGATTAAAAGCCAAGATAGATAGATAAAAATTAATTTCAATATTTAGTAGTTCCTACAGAAATTTTCATTTCAATTGAGTCAAATTTAACATATTAAAGCTTATTTCGATCGACATTTTGTTTAGGTATTGATGTAGTCTATTTCAAAAAAAAAAAAAAAAAAAAATTTTAAGAACTATTCTAAATACATAAAGGACTACTCAACCAGAGGTCAATAAAAAAATTCTTAAAAATAAGGCTTATTGATGTATTGATAAAAAATTCATAAAAAATCTTGACCTAAATCTTAAAAAATTAAAAATTATTAAAAAAAAAATAATAATAATTAAAACAAGTTAAAAAGAATCAGTCGTTGTTGCACGACAGATGTATACCCTCAGCCAATGTTCGATTATTTGAATATATTTTGACATCTGTTATGATTTTTCAAATTGTTGACCATCTATGGAGTAGGTTCCGAAGGAATCAATATTTTCCATTTCATATCGGACCACAATAAATATTAAATAAATATTGCGACGTGCCAGGTTTGGACTACATCGACTGATTCCTTCACTTTATATGAAATATGTGATAATTTATAGAAAATGTGGAAATGTGCGTGAGATACCAGATATAGTCCACCGAAGTATTCCATTTCCATACTTCACTAATACAGATAAAAATATTACCATGGGCAAAATTACAAAAAAATCATATCAAGTTTCTGGTTGAGTGAAGTATTTAGATATAGGAAGTTTTAAAGAATCGCTGACTTGTTTCACAAGTTATGACAGATATAAGTATTGGAAATTGTGACCCTTTGTGGGTGAGGCACCAGAAGGGGGTGGAAGATATATATCATCTTCAAAAATGTGTGTGTGTGTGAAATTTGAACAGAGTTGGGTGCTTATTTCGCTTTCTTTGAGCGTTTTGTTTTTCAATATCTTTGATCCTATGTGGGACTGGTCCGATTTCTACCATCTTTCTGACAGATCTTGTGTTAATGGAAATAATGAGATGTGCCAAGTTCGAATGAAATCAGATGTTAATTTCGCGCTTTATGAGCTTCATGGATGTTCAAAATTTTCATCCTTTGTGAAGGAGTTACCAGAAGGAGTGGACCGATGTATTCACACCAGACCTTGGGTTTTTAGAAATATCATCACATTTTAAGAGTTATAATTATTCAAAATGTTGACCCCTTTGTGGGGGAGGTACCAGACGAAATGGTCCGATCTCAACCATGTCTATAACAGATCTTTATGAGCTTCATGGTTGTTCAAAATTTTGATCTTTTAGAGATCTAGACCTCGGGTTAATAAAAATATTGTTATGTATGTAATTTGAAGAGAACCGGTTGCTTATTTCGGATTTTATGATCGTTTTTGTTATTCAAAACTTTGACCCTCTGTGAGGAAGGTACCAGAAGGAGTGTACCGATATATTCCAAATCTTGTGTTAGTAGAGATAATGGGGTGTGTGAAATATGAAGAGAACCGGATGCTTATTTCAGATTTTATGATAGTTTTGGTTATTCAAAACTTTGATTATTTGTGGGGGAGGTAAAAGAAGGAATGATCCGATCTTTACCATCTCTATAACAGATCTTGTATCAGATCAGATATTGAAATGCGCCAAATCTGAATGGAATTGGAAGGTAACTTCGTGTTTTATGAGCTTCATGGATGTTCAAAATTTAGATTCTTTGTGAGGGAGGTACCAGAAGGAGTTGACCGACATATTCCATCTTCACACTAGACCTCAGTTACCCTTTCTGTGCAGTAAATTATTTTCTTCAAAAATGTTGACCGATATTGCTCATCTCTGAATTCGATCTAAGTTTGATAATAACATTACGATGCACTAAGTTTGGGCCAAATCGAATACTCCCTACGAGAGTTATCGTGCATACAAGTCAGCCAGACAGACGAGCGGACGGACATCGCAGAATCGACTCCAAATGCCCTGAAACAGATTTAGTCCAAAGAGACCTAGAGTCTAAAACCGTTATTTCGACTAGGCACGTTTTGACCGTATCAAATGATATATACCCTTTCTAGCCATGTACCTGAGAGTATAAAAAACCTCTAAAGTATAAGAGTCAAAGAATTTTAGTCCATTAACATATTGTTCGAAGCACTGTGCTGTCTGTAATTAATATGACTTGGGTGGCGTATAAGCAATCAAATTTATATTTTCTGTTAATTATACGCATCGTTGAAGTCTGTTTACCGTATTGACAAATAACACTGTACAACACAAAAACGAATTATGACAAAATCCAGCCGATTATAAAAGTAGAGTTAAAAAAAGGAGACACGCGGTTTGGAATTTTACATAGCAAAGCAATCTTAAGAAAGGGGTGCCTCCTCTTCCATATTTCTTGAAAATTTCGGAAAAAGATTCCTTGGAATCTGCATAATTTTGCTATGTAGTGTATTTGGTAATATTACTGATAACAATACGATGATTATTTTGGATTTAACCCTCAAGCGAGTCACCAAAGGGATGTTTAGACTTTTTTTTCAAAATATGATTAACAATTCCCTTTGAACGGGCATATGCAAGTCAAAATATCATACAAATATATTTGTCATAACATTTTGTTATAGGTCCAGGAAGACATGAAAAATTTGAATCTTTCCTGAAAGCCAGAGATTCGTATATGTTAAAAAAAATTAGGGTTAAGATGGATGTGTTCCAAATTGTCCTACAAAGCATTGTTTTTGATGGATGAAGTCAAAGACAAGATTTTTCTTCATAAAATTACACTGTAGGTCATTAAAGAAAATAAATCTCAATTTCCAAGATAACCCCTTGTCTCATTTATTGCAAGGGTTTATATTTCCAAATCCATTAGGCAAACAATTTAGTATTTTGTTTCTTTAGGATCGAAAACTTTTACAAGAATTCAACATTTCAGTCTCTAGCTTAAACGTATTAAAGAAATTCAACTTCAGCTAAATTGAAGTCTATTTTTCACCCATATGCAAGCGTACCCTAAATTTTCCTCCTGTTTTGACTTCAACGACTTTTCCTTTTCATGATACTACTGCTGCAAAAATTTTGTTTTGGTCAGTGAATCATGTCATAACATTCATGATCACAAAAATGTGGTTACAAAACACAGAGGCGGCACGCATATACCCACACACACACACAGACATACATGCCTCGCCTATATCGCTCTTTGAACACCAATCATATCAACAAATGGCCCAGTGGCAGCAGCAGCAAGTGCAATGGTCACAGGATATGAACATGAATTGTAATTACCAGGCTGATGTTGCAACCAGCCAGCAAGCAAGTAGCATGTTCATCATTTACACTTGCAATTGGAAGCGAGCTGCTGCTGCTGGCTAGCAATGGGGTGCCACTGCTGCAAGTTAGTGGCATAATAAGAAGCCTAATAATTACCATTATGAAAGCACCATGGAAGCGCGGTATCGGCAATAGAAATAGGCGTCAAAAGGAAAACACTAACATATCGTGTCGAACATCCATCAAAGGGTTTTTAACCGGCCTATTTCCTTGATACGCCCACTTGGCCCCGACATGCTTGCACACATGGTCATGGGACGTGGGCAGCATGCAATAGCATGGTGTAATACAATTGGATTACAAAGGACTCTTTGATTATTTCGCCATATCCTCAAATGGGGGAGGGATGGGGAGGAGGAACGTGTTCGTTTGCAAGTTGGTATCGATTTTGGTTGCATGTATGTGTGTTTCTGTACAAGAATGTGTGCAATGAAAATAATGAGGTCACACGGGACTTCCAGAGGCCTAGTTCTTCAACGGGATACAAGTTTTTGTTAATACTGCCATTTGCTACTGTGACCCAACATCATTCAACGGCATGGGCTGGAATTTAATTACGCCTATTCATTGGCAGAGCAAAAAAACAAAAACAGTGAGTGGGGGAGAGGAGGAAAGAGAAACATGGCCAGATATGTAGCTTTCCAAAATTTTAAGGGGGAGGGGGGAAATATAAAAGAGAATTAATGCCTTTAGTAAATATCCTAATGAGGCAATCCCCTAAGGCAGCAAAGTACGAAATATTTGAAAAACATTAAAAAACGTCCTTGAAGCATGTATTGACCTAAGGATAACAGAAAACTTTTTAAAATTTTAATATAATTATAATTTTTATAATTTTTGTTTTTAATTTTTAAAATCATTACCACCCGCAATACTCCTCTGCATTGGAGGCCGTTTTTGTTGTGTGTTGTCTCAACATTCATGGCTTGTAATCAAATGCCAGGAATTATGGTGCAGGATATGTATGGGCATTTTCCACTTTTTGACATCAAAGTTTATTTTTGGGTAAATGACCAACAAACAAAATCCTCAACATGAGTATGTTTGTATGTGTATTTTGTTACTTATGCAAAATATATATGTGTGCTTATATATAAAGACTTCTACATTTCCGCCCTTTAAATCAGTTGACATGCTGGATGGGTTACCACGGTCCGTATAACGGCGTGCAATTGTTTTTTTTTTCGATAACAAAAAAATATTATGGCATGTTGTTGGGGTAGCACTGACGAGGGCTATAAAATGTACAATCATAATTAAAAATAAGTAAGCAAAGGCTATAGTCGTGCGGGGCCGACTATGTTATACCCTACAACACTACAATATGTTAGAAGCCCCCTTATGTCCAAATCCATATTGGAAGGTTTCGCTTTTGAAATGAGGATTTTGACTAGGGGCATTTGCCCAATATTTATGCACTCCTTCGGGCTGTTAGTTGTTGTGCTCCATTTTACAGCTAAATATAATCCAATGGTCCTCCAAAATGCTAGAATTCTTCTCTGTCCTTAACTCTCTTTACAGGCGTGTCGATTGGATTCAATTGTGTGATCGGAAAAACATTTCAGTTTTTGGTTAATTTGAACCCCTAAATATTTTGCAATCATCTCTTAAAGCAAAAAGCCCCTCTGCATCTACAAATTTAGACCCATCTATATGATTTGCTCGTCTACGATATGTGGCTATATTCATCAACGAAATCAGCATAAAACAGCCAGAAGTTCGCCTTTTGTGTATTTCGTGGTCCATTCTACTCGCTGTCCTAAACTCTAACTTTATGCGAGATTTTGTGTCCTTTGGTTTCAATTTGTGACCTTTATAACGGCTGCAAAATCAAGAAAATTTTTAGTTGTTGGTCCATTTCAACCCCTAATATATTGCGGACATCTTTGAAAACAATAGGCCTAGCCCTTCTCAGCCCAACCCTACCCTTGTGAAAATTTTCGTGAGGATCGGACGATATTTGCAATACTTATATAACCCCAACCTGTGTTGTAAGGTGAAGACATATTATAAAATATAATAAGTCAAATTGATTTTGACTGCGATTTTTTTTTTTTTTTTGATTTGATACTTTTATGTCAAGATGGCATTCTGAATTGACAAAATTTGTCAAAATCTGTCCAGCCATTCTTGATATATTTACTATCGGGATCTACGTAACGGTCAGAATTGACCAGTTCGACTATTTGTGATTTCGCCGGGATTAAAAATATTCGCGGTTCAATGGAAAATTTGACTTTTATTTAACACAAATGTTGTGGCCTATTTCATCCACTAAACCATCAAACCATCAAAATTGGAAGGCTTATGTCCAGCCCTAAACTCTAGAACCAAGCTAACTTCCGCGCCAATTACTTTATAATATCGACCTGTAGATCCGCTTCAAAATTTTTCAGTTTTTGGTCTAAATTTCGTGAAGATCGGGCCATAATTGCGACCTGTAGAGTGATTACAAATTAACATGGACAGACGGATAGACGGACGGACATAGCTAGATCGAATCAGCTCGGCGAGATAGGAAGATCCATATATACTTTCCTATGTGGAAAACCAATATTTCGAGGTGCCACGGTGGTGGCCGCCACAACAGCCGATGGTCGTTCTCCGCTGGTATTAATCGACTGTGGCATCAGAATTAATGCCGAATATTATCGAATAAAATATTCTGAAGGTTGTATTAAAACTTTGGACACGCAAATATTTTGGCCGCAGATCTTGGACATTCCAACAGGGCTCAGCACCATCGCACGCGCCACCACCGAATAATGGTTACAAAATGAGGCTTCATTCCCAGTGCACAATGGCCACCAAAATCTCCGGATATCAATCCGTTGGACTATTGTATCTGGAGTATTTTGGAAAGCAAGGTTGTCAATAAAAATACCAAAGTGTCGATTACCTCAAGCAAGCGCTTCGCCGGGAATGGGCCGAAATACTTCATTGGCCGTTTGAAGGCCATAATTCGCGCCAAAGGTGACCAATTCGAACAAATCTAAACTTATTCTAAAATTTGATGCTATTTCCGACTTTTTTGCTTTTTTTGTCCCATACCTTTCTTCTTGTCACACCCTCCTGGGGAACGGCATGACTTTATTTCCATCATACCATATAATCCAGGCATAACTTATCTCAAAATAACTGCATTAAACACGAACTGCATACATACAAATTTACACATACATGCATGACGATATTGTTGTTGATGTTATCAATTCAGTACATTTTACAAAAGTTGTATTTACGACCGGACTATCAGACCATGGGCGGTAACGATTGTAACAGCTGTCCATTATCAAACATTCAATCGTGGTACCTAAGTGCCCTGCTGTTGATGGTGTTTTTGTTATTATTTTTGGGTCAACAGCCTAATAGTTTGTTTATTTATAGAGCAAAAAAAGTAAAAATAATAACTGCATGTTAAGGGTTTGTTGTGTGGAAAACATGGAAAAAAATAGAAAAAGAAGAGGAATATATAGGCAAACATGTAAAGAAGTTGCTAAGTTCGGCCGGGACAAACTTTAAATACTCCCCACAATTTCGAAGGAAATTGAAAAATTTCAAAAAAATTCGAAAAACTTGAACTTTTAGTTTAGTTGAATTCGGATTTTGTTGTTTATGTCCACAAGTTAAATCCGAAAATTATATCTCTTTAAACATGCCCTAATATTTAAGAATTTATCATGGTTAGGCAGCGCATAAAAACCTTAATTTGACCGAAATAAACATTGTTTTTACTTGCTTTCCCGCTGGATCAAAATGACTGTTTTTCCATTTCACATTAATTGATTGAGTGGACGACGAAGTTCCCACACAAACTTTCTTTCCCTGTTTTGCGATAATAACACATGTTCTTTTCTTAGTTAGTGGGGAAATTGATACTGATTTCCTTTTTTGTCTCCCCGTTTTTTCCTCACTGTTGTATTCGCAAAATGGATTCTGGCATCTAACTTCGCTGATTGAGCGGGGGAGTGGTGTGATAATAATCACTTTAAATTAATATAATTTTCAGCTTATACAAAAGTTACTTGCGAAAACAGCTTTCAACGAAATGCTTGCAGCAACCTCCCACCAGGGAAAATGGAAACTTTTAACAGATCAAACATAAAGGGGAAGCAGATTGTGAAGCGAAGCATATAAAAGGAAAAGACGGTGGGAGTATTTCTTTAACTTATTCTAAAAAACGAAAGAACGAATGAATGACTGAACAATTAACACTGTAAAATGAAAATTAAACACTGCCAAAGAACAAATGCCAGGGTTGCAGTTTTTTTGATGGCTGAAGAAGAGATGAAGCGACGTACAGTGTTACGGAACCGAAAAAAAATTTTATTTTTTAATTTTTATTGAGAAGACCTACTGTGATCCTACTTTGCAAAAAAGGCTACTAGGGTTTTCTAAAAAACGATTTAATGTGGTCATTAAGGAGAAGTACTAATATGGTATCCTACGAGAGGACCTACTGCGGTCTTCTCTAAGAAGACTCAATATACTGTTCTATGAGAAGAAATGCTGTGGTCTTCTATGAGAAGACCAATTGTGGTATACTAGACAAAGGCTTCCGAGGCCTTCTATGAGAAGACCTACTGTAACTATATGGAGACGCCAGGCGTTTGCTTATTTGTAAAGAGCTACTTTTGTTTTTATATCAAATTCCGCAAACAATTTTCATTTGCATGGAAATTTTAAAATTTCTAGCTCTGAGAAGCCTCTTTTGTGGACCTACTCCTTTGCACTTGGTAAAGTACTATTGAAATATAATTTCTTGGAACATATTAAATTAGATAGACAAAAATTTCAGATTTTCCGCCCGAATCGTAAAAAACTAAGTACTACTCGATACCTTTGGTACAAACTGCCACAATTTTGTACAAATTCATAAATTTATTACACTTTAGTACGATTTTCCAAAAAGTTGTTCCAAGTCTTTTTTATGCTTTTTAGAAAAAATTCTAGCATTAGTACCACAAATTCAGTACAAATAGTACTTATGGTTATAATTTTCAAGACCTCAGCCTTATTTTACGCATGCGCACTAATCCACATCCAAATGTCAATATTCCAGTCTTAGGTGCTTCTGGTGGGTGTTTGCTGAGATAAACTTGGTCCGAAAATCTTCTAGGTTTTTGATTTACAAACCGAGTATTATCAAACCTACTTGGAATTTTCCACAACCCAGACTTGATGTAGGACTGCGAAAGAATGAGAAAATTTGCGGCGAATTCGAAAAAAGTGTAACTCCACGAAATACTCGTGTCGGGCCCAAAAAAGTATATATACAGGGATGGAAAAAACTGCAACAACTTCAGACTGCAGTCATTTCTAAGCCACTCGTTCGACAATTGTTAAAATTATTCCAGTGACAGCTCATTATATTGTTTACAAGCGTACAAAAGCATTTTGGTGAGAACTTTCCAGAGAAAGTAATTCGTGATGGAATTCAAGCGTGATAGTGTGATTGCACTCCAGCATTTAAATGGGAATATATTTTTTGTGTCTCGTACCATTGCCCGTTGCCGTGATACTGGTAGCGTAGCCTGACGTCGCGGAAGTGGACGGAAGAAAACAGCAACATCAGCAGAAATAGTTCCAAAAAAAAAGAAGCGACTTGATCGAAACCCGCGTCGCAGTGACCGAAAAATGGCTCGTGAGCTGCACATATTGCAATATTCCATTCGGCAATTATTAAAAAAAGTCATTAAAATTCCAAAAGGTGCAAGAACTTACACCACAACAGAAAGAAAATAGACTCAAAAGAGCTAAAGAGTTGCTTTGCTTGGCCGAAAGTTGTGAACTACCGAATTTGGTTTTCTCCGAGGAGATAATATTCGTTTTCCAGTAGTTTGTTAAAAAACCAAATGATCATGTTTACTTGCCAAAGAGGTCAGCTGAAAATGTGCACCTTCGGTTGGCCACCAGAACTTAAACGCCGACCATGGTGGTGATGGTGTAGGCCGCCATAACAGCCGATGGTTGCTCTCCGCTCGTATTAATTCGACGACCGTGGCATTAGAATAAATGCCGAATATTATCGCGAAAATATTCTGGAGGGTGTATAAAAGCCTTGGTCACTCAAATATTTTGGCCGCAGACCCTGGACATTCCAACAGGACTCAGCACCATCGTACTCAGTACGCGCCACCCAAGAATGGTTACAAAATGAGGTTTCTCGCTTCGTTTCCAGCGCACAATGGCCAGCAAAATCTCCGGATACCAATCCGTTTGACTATTGTGTCTGGAGTATTTTGGAAAGTAAGGTTGGCACTAAAAAATACCAAAGTGTCGATCACCTCAAGCAAGCGCTTCGCCGAAAATGTGCCAAAATACCGCAGAGCAAGATTCGGGCAGCGTGTGACGGTTTCATTGCCCGTTTGAAGGCCATAATTCGTGCCAAAGGTGACCAATTCGAACGAATCTAAATTTATTCTAAAATTGGATGATATTTCCGACATTTTTTGCTTTTATTTATTCATTCATAAAATTTAAAGATAAAATTTAAAAATTATGGCGTTTGGCTTTGTTGCAGTTTTTTTATCTCACCCTGACTTTTGGGTTAGATTTAGACATTTTGGGACCTATTTTTATGAAAAATTAATTTGTGGAATATTTTGACTTGCTACGATCCAGATTAAGCGGTTTTTATAACAATATTTTTGAAATAAAACCAAATATGTCTTGGTGTCTCGCTTGAGGGTTAAAATTTATGACCAAAATAATCCTCGCATTGGTTATATGGTCGAAGACAGTATATATTTAAAATGTGAGAGTTATAAGGAATCTTAATCCTAAAATTTCAAAATATATTGATTAGGGAGGAACTCTCCCGATCTGTTTGGGTTAATTTGCGATTGTATGGATATGTTGCGATGTAAACTTTGAAAACACCTTTACACGTGCCGTTGGTAATCTACTGGATTTTTTCATGTAATTATTTATTGTGTTGCACAGTGTAATAATCTTCAAGCTAAATTTTATGATTCTAAATTTTATGATTTCCTGGGTATTTATGGAAGGTGTAAAATATTATAAATATAAATCTTCAAGTTGTTGACCTTTAACCACCCAACCCCCATTTTAGCTTTTATAGTCGCCATTGAATATTCATTCAAAGGAAGCCTACAGTACCCGCCATCTTAGCGAAAATTAGAGGAAAAAAAAAAAAAAAAAACGTCAAGAAACTCCCAAGAAAGCTTAAACTGTAGCGGATGTTGCAAACGGAAAGCAAACAAGTGGTGGCGGTGGCGGCGACGAAAGCGGTTAGCTCAAGTAAACTAAACGCAACTCAAGTAATCATAGCTCGTTTAGTTGCAAAACACAAACGTTTATTCAGTGGCAATGTGTTCAGTTTGCTGCAGTTCCGTAGTTGCCATTGTGGTACCATTGTCAAGAAGTTCCTGCCGGTGATTGTGTAGCAGGCAGAGGGTAGAGGGGGAAGCACCAGAAATTGCAATGTGAGCAGACGAGTGTTGAAACAATGTTTTAATTACAATTTCAAGTACATGATAAAGACATTGCTGAGCTGCAGTGACTAGTTTTGTTGCTGCTCCTTGGTTTATTTACGCCTTGCCGGCAAGGAAGTGGATACTTGAAAAGGCATGTACTTTTCTCTCTGCCACATGAACTCTGAACTTCAAATAGTTTTTTTTTTCTGTTGCCTTTTTCTAGTTTGTTTGTTTTGCCATTTGCATGTGACTGCTTGGCTGCTTCTACCACACTTCAGCTGAAGGAGCTGCACATAATTGCTGCTAGTTGGGTGCTCTGCTCTGTGTCTCTCTGTGTGTGTGTGTGTGGGAGAGAGCGTGATTGTGCATCTTGGGAATTTTTCCATTTGTGTTTTGTTTTTCCTACTTGTTGTTCTGTTTTCCATATGTCAGATTGTTTATCTCAAGTCAAGTGATTGGGGAAAGGAAGATATATTTGTTTGTGGCTGTGAGTCTGAAGACAAGTAAACCCGGGTTTTTTATTCTGTGAAATTTTATTGAAAAACTGTTTTTGGTTTGGTGGCTTGAATTTCCCCTCTATTAAAACAACAAAAAGCAAGCTCTGTAAATTGCAGAAGAAAGAGCAAATAAATCTCATCGAGAGACAATGCTGAGAAAAAATATTGAATAACAAATGTGCAAAAATATTTCACTTGAACTATTACTGGATTAATTTGTTTCAATTAAAAAAAAATACTGATGGCAAGAAATATGGGCCAGCAAGAAAGGGTAAAACAAAGTTACTAATGGAAAAGCATAGGTTTTTCTGAGAATTTCTTTATTTTATTGTTCTTGTTCTAATTTTTGTGTTTTGTGTGAGAATGTGTTGGAGAACTTGGTTTCTTTGGATTGGCTGCAATTTGTGCAACACGACTGTGTGAAAAATTGCATCTGGAAACATGGATTTCATGGAATTGGTAACCAAAGTAATGCTGGTGAGAAAAAAAAACAAGCATAGGAGAAAGGAGGTGGTGGAGGCATTATATTGAGTTTTAAATGTTTTATGAAGATGTTTTCCCAAATAGATTAGATAGAATAATTTTGTAAAGGCAGAGCCAAAAATTTTCAATCGATATTCCGACCACTTGTTCATGTATTCCTTTTTTGGAGGAGGTACCTAAAATTGGAGATACATATTTAAAATTTGCAGGAGATCTAATATTAAAACAAATATCGCAAAGTGTGAATTTGCGGAGAACTGAGGAATAATCTGCATTATATTAAAGTTGTGATTTTTTCACTGTCCGACATTAAATATAATTAAAGAAAAAATCCAGCAGATTGTGGAAGTAGGAATAAAAATACCGTCATTTTTAAGGCTTGCATAGCCGAACATCCTAAATAGAGGGGCCAAGGTCCCAGTTATATTTGTTCACATTTTTCGACATTTTCGAATTCAAGTGCCTTGTAATCCATTCATTTATGCTTGTCAGCAATATAATAGATAGCAATACAAGAAATATTTTTATCCAAAGGGAACAATTTGTATACCCTTAGCGATATGGGTAAGAAGGGTATATATAAATGTATACGGCCAAAGTGTGCCTCTTCGAAACCGTTTTAGACCCTAGGTCCAGTTGGACCAAATTCGTTTCAAGACAGTTGGAGTCGATCTAGCGATGTTCGTCCCCCTGTCTGGCTTGCTGGTGCACACGATAACCGTCGAAGGGAGTATCCGATATGGTCCACAATCGGTACATCGTAATATTATTATAAAATTTAGATCGAGTTCGAAGATGGGCAATATCGGCATACTCATTCTTGAAAATCCCTTACAAAAAGATCGGAATTTTCAAAAAAAAAAAAAAAAAAAAAAAAAAAATATATATATATATATATATATATATATGTATATATATATATATATATATATATATATATATATATATATATATATATATATGTATATATATATATATATATATATATATATATATATATATATATATATATATATATATATATATATATATATATATATATATATATATATATATATATATACATATATACCACCTGTGCAAATCGGTTCACTCCATCGAGTAAACCCCCCCCACAAAGGGTCAAATTTTTGAATATTTTTAACACCCATAAAATGTGAAGTAAAAGCTCATAAAACGCGAAATTAACATCCGACTCCATTTAGACTTGGCATATCTCAATATTTCCATCAACACAAGATCTATTATAAAGATGGTAGTGATCGCACCTTTTCTTCAGGTACCTCGCCCACATAGGCTCAAAGTTTTGAAAAACTAAAACGGTTATGAAATCCGAAATACGCATCCAGTTCTCTTCATATTTCACACATCCCATTATTTCCATTGATACAAGATCTGCTGTGAAGTTGGGATATATCGGTCCACTCCTTCCGGTACCTCCTCCCCCCCCCCCAAAGGGTCAAAATTTTGAATATCCAAGGAGCTCTTAAAAGTCGAAATTAATATCCGATTCCATGCAGACTTGGCACATCGCAATATTTCTATCAACACAATATCTGTTATAAAGATGGTAGAGATCGGAAAATCTCTCCTGGTACTTGCCCCATAGGGTTCCAAATTTTGATCGGAAGGGGGAGAGACTCAGAGTTCTCCATTCATATTACATTCAATAGCTTCTCTTATTCAATAGCTTCTCTTATATAGCAAATATAGAAAATGTTAGGTCCTCAAAAGAATTTCATTGCTCTTTCATAGCTCGTCTATCTATTGTATCAGGCATCAGTATAAACATTCAAAAAAAGGCTTTGCCTTTAAAAACTTAACAATGCCCAACTTCTTGCCTTCCTTGGGACAGGAATTGTCAGTTGTTATAAAATTATTTCCATTAAAATGTTCGCTGTCTGTTATTGTTGTGTGTGTTTTTTTGTAACAAAAGTTATAAGTTTAATGATGCGGAAAAGTTTGTTTCATTGCAAACTTAACAACATTTGCATGGCTGGCTGGCTGGCTGACTGACTGCTGCGAAACAAACAACAACGAAAAAGATTTCCAACATTTGGCCACAAATCTATTTAAAATATTTTGAATGGTGTTTTGACAATCCGCCCGTTGTGGTTAGAGACGGTGGTGATGGCGGTGAAAATCAATTTGAATAAATCTAATGGAGCAAAGCAAAGTGTTTTAATCGAAAGCATTAAAGTTCTCAAAAGTTTTGCACTTAATTTTCGCAGGAGGAATTATTTGAAATGTGAGTGTTACACACAAGAGAGAGAGAGAGAGAGAGAGAGAGAGAGAGAGAGAGAGAAAGAGAGCAAATTTATTCCTGTAATGGATGTAAAAACCGTATCAATTTCTAATGAATTTTACTGGGAAAAAGTAAAGAATATTTGGCTTTTCGTTGAAAAAAGTTCTAATTCACACGTTGTCATTACGAACATGTTCGAAGGAGATAAAGTTTGAGTGTTTGTGAGAACATATAAAGGGTAGAGATAAAGGTGTCATATTTACAAAATCACAAACTTTTAATGGTGTCATCTATATGTCGTCACACATTTTTGGCAGACACGTACCCTAATACATTGCAAAGATGAATTTTTCACACAAACGCAAACACATACATAAACAAACTTTCTCCAACATAACCATATGTTATAATAAGGATAGGGTAGACTTTTCAAAATGCTGTTCATACCAAGTTACTAAAACAAATTTATTTTTATTTCTTAGCTAAAATTAATCATAAATCCGACCAAAATCCCGAAAAGGTCAAAAATTGAGATACTTTAAGTTTTTATTCCCTACAACACTATGTGTTGGGTGTATTATAAGTTTGATTGGCCCAAAAATTATGTAACACCTCGAAATATTGGTTTCCCACATAGGAAAGTATATATGGATCTTCCTAGCTCGCCGAGCTGAGTCGATCTAGCTATGTATGTCCGTCCGTCCGTCTGTCCATGTTAATTTGTAATCACTCTACAGGTCGCAATTATGGCCCGATCTTCGCGAAATTTAGAATGGAGGTGGGACTGGGGTCAGAATAGAACCCTATTTCTTTTGGAGATGATCGCCAAATGTTTAGGGGTTGAAATGGACCAAATACTGAAAAAATGTCGGATTTTGCAGTAGCAATACAGGTCGCAATTATAAACCAATCGGAACTTCGCATGTAGCTGGAGTTTAGGGCGGGGAAGAAGCCTACCAATTTGGGTGGTCATCGGATAATATTTAGCGGGTAAAATAGAGCATATCTTTTGTGTTGAAAAAATTCAAAATTTTTCATTAAACCGCGAATATTTTAAATCCCGGCGAAATCACAAAGCTATGACAAGGTTACTTCTGATCTTTACATTGATGTTAACATCAAAGAAATCAGATATATAGCAAAATATGTGCGATATATATGTTTATCAAAGAAGATATGCTTGAAAAATCTCTTATATGTCCAGAACGGCTGAACTGATTTCGACAGTTCTCATTAATTCAGGATGGCCTCTTGGCAGGAAAGAAAAAACGTCTAAAAAAATCTCATAAAAATATCTCTCTAAAGATGAAAATATTGATTTTGTAAATTTTTCTCATATTTTTTCAATTTTTTCATATTTTTGGCATATTTTAATTTTGAATTAAACATTTGGTAATATTTCTACAGCTAACAAAACTAAGTAGTTAGGATATCAGGATATCATATACAGATCGCATTTATGGTCCGATTCTTACGAAATTTTGCATGGAGATAAGATGAGGGTCAGAATAGAAGCCTACTCTTTTTGGAGATGATCGCCATATATTTAGGGGTTGAAATGGACCAAAAAACTGCAAAATTGTCTGCAGGTCGTAATTATCGCCCGATCCTCACGCACATTTGAATGGGGGTTACCGGACATTGCAAAAGCCAAGCAGTTTTGGATGGCCATCCAAAAATATTCAATGTGCGAAATAGTTTGCCAACTTTTGTAGACAAAATACGAAAATGTCCATTCCAGTGACTTTTTGGAGAATTCACAAATACAGGAAAGACGCACTTCTGACTATTTCGATAACGCTGATTTCGTTGAAGAATATAGTCAAATGTCTGTATCTCATATAGATGCGTTTCAGTCAAAAACCAATAATAAATGTTAATCTTTTGCCGCTTCTGAGAGATTATAGGTCTTTGGGAAATATTGGTTCCAGATCTGGGAAGACCATTTACGTGCAACATCTACCAATAAATTGGAAATGAGCAAATTAGTTTAAGTTGCTATTATTCGAAAATTAGAGAACGAAACCTGATGGTTTTCTTTTATTATTTGTCACAATATCTTGTGGAATTCTGTCGAGTATGTCGCCTATATAAACTGTATGGTTTATCATAGTGTTATAGGGTATTCAACGGTCGGCCCTGCTCGACTGTAGCCTTTGCTTACTTGTTTAGAATATGTTCAACTATTTTTTTCCACTTGAGAATATTTTTTTATTTGAGGTTGCATGGGATTTTTTTATATTTTGGACGAAAATTTCGTGGGCTTTTTTTAAACAATAAATCGTAGAAATTTCCCAAAATATAACAAAGATATCCAAAATATAACAAAGAAATTTCTTACCAGGACTCTCCAATCTAAAATCCGGTTTATTATGCGAACAAATATTATGAAAGGTAATACAAGAACATCTCTGGCAACCCCACCATCAAATCATAACTGCCAATAATACCAGATTGCACCTCAATAAAGAGAAAGTACATTTTCGTCAGAATCTACCTTACACACCTACATTCATCCGTACATAATTTATGAAATTTTCAAATTACCGCTCATGCTGTAATTTCATATTTAAGTTCTCACCATATGCATATGCAAACACTCAACCACACGCACACATTTTACCTACAAAACAACTACTTCTCTGACCTTTTGCAGCAGCCAGCCGCCCATATGTTTTGAGGCTACCAAATAATGATATTTTTCTTTCTTCTCCATCTTCTTGGCAATTCATGCCAAAAGGATATTTAAATGAGCTACGTGTATCACATGTAGTGTTGATAAGCTTAAGCATAAACAACAGTAATGTGAAAGGAGAACTGAATCTAAGGAGAGAGGCAGAGGGGAAATCTTTCAAGTGGCGGCATTATTTATCATAAGCATGACAGCAGTTAGGGCCAGGCATATCTTATTTAAAACTTGAAATATAATAGGAGTTGTTAAGAAATTTGCTAAACATTTTTGGATAAGACAAGAACAAAAATTAAAAAAAGAGGACAGCAACAATGCCAAACTTTGGCAAGCTCATTATTGTCATCATCACACGCTCATAAAGTTTTTGGCAGATAAGGTAAAGAAAGAATGTAAACAAGAAAAAAAAAATACGGAGGCATATAACGTGGCAAGGGAAATTATAAGGAATTCTAATGAGCGATTTAGGGATCCATATGGCATGGAGGGCCATAAGGAAGATAAAATTACGGAATTTCGTTTTTGAAATTTAAAATAGCAGAATATAAAATAAAGAATGTCAAAAAGACGAGTAAAAAATGTTTTGTTAGTCAGAGTAAGGAATGAAAACTTTGTACCCAGAGCCGACGTTATTTCTTACTTGGAAAGATGATAATAAGTAATTTTTGCATGCCCATTTTATATGAACAACCTATTATTTTTGGGCATTCTGGAAACGGAGAAGGTATTTTATAATTATTCTTTGGCCGAATGTAGGTTGTTGTCATTACTTGAAGTGCAGAAAGTCCCTCATGTGGCTTTCAATTTGTTTTTCGAAAATCCAAGTCTCAAAATCCTAATTTATTTTTTCCATAACCCTTTACCTTTGAAAGTTATATCTTGTTTTTATTCTCCCTCACCCTCCCCCCAAATGTGTTGAAATTAACTTCCACAGTATATACTATATGTAAATAATGGCCACCACCAGCATATTACCAACTTTAAGTGGTGTGCACTTGATTACTGCCGGCTCCATTCAACTTTAGTCATATTTCCTTGTTGTTATGAAATATTAAATTTATTGCCAAGTTTTATTCTCATACTTTTAACTTGTTTTTCTACAACACCACCAACAACCTCGAAAGTTAACAAAGTTGTGGTATGGCTATAATTACATTGTTTTATCTTTCATAGAGTTGAGGGGGGAGGATAAACTTTTTCTTCCATTTTCATATTTAAATATGTTTAAATTAAAATGAGATTTAGTTATATCTATATATAAGAAGAGAACAGTGTGAACAGAAAAGCTTTAAGAGAAATTTTGTAGACAGAAGATCTTTAAAAGTTCTTTTAGTGACCGGAAATCTGTAAAAGCTCTTCTATAGATAGCAAACCATTAAAAATTCTTTCAAATTAGAAGCCTTTAACAGCTATTTTTTAAACAGGAGACCTTAAAGAGCGTAGAAAGCAGTCGTTCAAAAGCTCTTCCTTAGAAGGTAGGTATAGACATAAGCTCTGCTCATTGTGTTCGTTATAAACTTTGTCTTATGGACAAAATACATTAAAAAGCTATTCCATAGACAAAAAACTCATAAAAAGGTCATATATAAACATAAGATCTATAAAAGCTTTTGTATGGATAGGAAACCAGTAAAAGCTCTTCCGCAAAAAAAAAAAAAAAAAAACTTTAAATTTTTTTTCTTTAAGAGGAGAATTTTAAGATCTTTTCCATAGACAGCAGACGTTCAAAAGCTCTTCGGAAGACAGAAGCGCTTTTGAAGTGCCCTTTTAAAAGATCTGACGTTGACCTTTAATGAGCTTAAAGGCTCTGCTATATGCAGCAAACGTTTCTAAGATGTGCCTAAAAATAAGATGCATTAATAAGCTCCTACATATACAGAAGACTAATAAAAGGTTAGCTATAAACTGTGACCCTATAAAAGCTTATCTATAGATATAAAACCAACAACAGCTCACATACAAAAGATTTTAAAGGCTCTTCTGATGAGAGAAGCTTTTTTAAAGCTCTTCTACTGAAAAAACATTAAAAAGCTCTTCCATGGACATAAGACCTTTAAAATATAATATATACATCTAAAAGCCCTTTTACACATAGAAAGCCATCAAAACTTTTTTCATAAAAAGAAAACTGTAAAAGCTATTTTTCAACAATATACCCTTTACAACCTTTCTGTAGACTGCTTACAAAGATAAGCTATTCTGAAGACAGGAGCTCTTTTAAAATACTGATATAGCCCAAAAGCTATTTAAAAGCTTTTCTATAGACAGCAGCTAAAGGGGTAGTACATAAACGGAAGACCTATAAAAGCTTTTTAAGATAGAATATCATTAAAAGCTCTTCTCAAAGTTCTTTAAAAGCTGTGCCATATTCAGCAAACCTTAAAAAGCTCCCTTAAAGGCGGAAAACCTTTACAAGCATTAGACATAAGACCTCCGAAAGCTTTTCAGGGGTTGAAGACCTTTAAAGGTCTTCTGAAGGCAGAATATTTTTTTGACATCTTCCGCAGACGGTGAAAGTTTTTTTCGGATCTTCAAAAGCTCTCCCATAGACGGCTAGAGGAGATATTCTGCAGGTCTTCTGCTAGAGGCTTTAAGGTTTTCTCTCTAGAGAAGACATTTAGCAGGTTTTCTGTTTGGAGAATACCTCCTCTAGTTCTTCTATCCAGAGAAGAATGGTCTAGAGTAGACCTCTAAAGAAACTACTGCAGTCTGTTTGTCTAGACAAGATTCCCCGAAGGTATTTTGTCTATATTAAAACTCCTGAACGCCTTTTGTCTTCAAAAAAACTCTTTATATCCTTCAGGAAAACCCTTTAAATGGTTCGTCAGTCTATAGAAGATTTCGAAAGTAGAGGTATATTATTTCGAGGTATTTTATTTATAGAAGTACTTTTGAAGATCTATCTGCTGAAAACCTAAAAAGGATCTCTTGTCTACTGAAAAACTTGTTTGGATGTCAAGCTTATGTAGAGCTTCTAATGGGTTCTATGTTTATAGAAGAGCTTTTGACGATCCTCTATATACGAAAAGCTTTAAAAATATTCCATAATTACAACAAATTTTATAGATCTTTTATTTGTACAAAAGCTTTCACAAGTTTTTTATTAATGGAAAAGCTTTAAAGGGTATTCCATTTTTGGAAGAACTTTCAAAGACCTTCTACCTATAGAAAATCTCAAAGGTGTTATATCTATAAACAAGCTTCTAAAGGCCTTTTGCAAAACATAAAGATGGTTTACGATCCAAAGAAGACTTAAGCATGGTATTCGGCCCATAGAATACCTTTAGAAGAACTTCTGTCAAAAGAAGATTTTTTTCGGATCTCCAGTCTGAAAAAGAGCTTTCAAAGGTCTTCTGTCTATAGAAATGAGTTTTAATATGTTTTGCATATAGAAGACATCCAAGGTTATATGGGTCTATTTAAGTCCTATTTTAGGTTTTGTACCCATGAGAAGCCTTGAGAAACTCTTCTCTCATTGGAAGATTTGCAAAATGTGTTCAGGTTATAAAAGGTCTTTAGACGATCGCTGCTTTTCAAAAGCCCTATAAAATGTCTTCTGTCCTTAGGATAATTTTACAATGTTTTCTATCTGTGAAAACCCTTTAAAAGTTCTTCCATCTCTTTAAGCTCTCTGTGTTTTTATTTTTTCGTTAAAAAAAATTCCTTAAATTTCCCATAGTTCATGTCACTGTATGTGTCACAATTTTCCGTTGACACTATCACCACCACCAGCATAAACTGGCAAAAATGCAGATGTTGATATCATAAATAAACCGACCTCTTCCTCCATGATCACCCCCTCCCTCCCATACATTAAAGTAAATAATTACCTAGACTTTTGCAACGGTAAGTGAGCATACATGAGGAAGATACATGTGTTTGCACATATCTGTGCATGTGTGTCAGTGTGTTGTAGAACACTATCTTATGTTGTTCATCTGGAAACATTAACGTGTTGTGTTGTTGAAAACTATTTTAAATAATAAAAATCCTCTTTTGTAGATGTTGCCAAAAAGGAGAACAAGGCAAAACTGGCTGCATACAAAAGTGGCCTGCGAGTGTAGAGCGCAACATTAAAGTAGAGCCGCCAACACCGTTGCATATATTTAACACTGCCTTGTCTTCGAAACGAAGTCACTTTTCGGCATATGCTTGTTGTTGTAACGATAATAATAATAACAGTACTTCAACGCTTTATGAAGGAGTTAGTGTATGGTATGAACGCCAGCTCCTAGACGCTGGTAGTGGAACGTTATCATACATACTTTAATGTGCCCTAGGCAAAAAGGAACTCACATTTTCGTCATGTGAGAGGGTGTGCGTGGGTGTGTGAGTGAGTGTGCTTCCGTGGATCCTACATATATGCCGCTACGTTTGTTAAGTGCAATAAAGTTAATGATATGTGTGGAAGGAATGCTCCTTTTACTTGTCGGCACGAAATCGACAACGTCGAGTGTTGTTTGCTGCCTTTTGGCTCCTAGTAGGTTAGTAGTGTTGAACTCAACGTAACGTGTAGCACGAACTATAAAACATAGATTCAATATTACGACAACAACACACCCTCAACCCTTACGGGCACATACCGACACACACGCACACACACAGAGATCGTATGTTCTCCATATAATATGTACATTTAAATGAACCTTACACACTTATCGTTGTAATTAACATAAAAAATTACTTTTACTTCGTCGACGTTTTCCTTTTTTTCTGTACATCGAGTACTTTCATGTACATTTTGGAGAGAAATTTACATTATGGAATGTGGTCGTAAAATCTGATAGTCATGTAATAATGAATATTAAATTTAATCTCGAAACAATATTTATTTAATACACTGTGGCCACCGAGTGGCGAGTAGGGTAAGTAAGTCATATGTGGATATGAGGGAGATTTTCAAACAATTATGGATAATATGAAATGGATTCGGGAGTGGATTTTTATTTTTTATTGCATGCTATATGAAAGGGTGAGTTATTAAAGAAATCGATACTAAACAAATTGCTCAATGAGAATTGTATAGAGAACGGTTGTGGTTCTCAAAGTTATGATGGGAAATTGGGTAGATTTTGAATAAATCTGCACAAAATTGTTCACGAAGCATATTTTGGTGAACTACATGTGCACGAAAAGTACTAAATAGTACTTAATTTGGTACAATTTGAAGTTGGGGGCATAGATAGTGCTTGAAATCTGAAATTTGGCATTAGGGTTGTTGTTCATCTGTAGCCTTGACATATAGATGCCTTTTCGGAAATAGTTTTGGACAGAAAAAAGTAGATGCTTTTATCAATATCCTTCTCGGTATACTTTAAATATCCAAAAGAAATGGAGCGATCTTTACCATCTTCATAACAGATCCTGTGTTGGTGGAAATATTAAGCCAAGTTGAAACGGAAGGAATCCGATTTCGCGTTTTATGAGTTTCAGGGATATTCACGATTTTGACCCCTTGTTGGGGGAGGTACCAGAAGTATTGGACCGATATATTCCATCTTCACAGCAGATATTGTATTAGCAGAAATAATAGAATGTGTGAAATATAAGGAGAATCGGATTCGTATTTCGGATCCGTATAATCGTTTTGGTTATTCAAAACTTTGACTCTTTGTGGGGGAGGTACTAGAAGGAATAGTCTGATCTCTACCGTCTATATTACAGACCTTGTGTTGCTGAAAATATTGAGATGTACCAAGTCTGAATGGAATCGGATGTTAATTTCGAGTTTTATTAGCTTCATGGATATTCACAATTTTGGCCATTTGTGGGGCAGATGCCACAAGGAGTGGACCGAGATATTCCATCTTCACACCAGAGCTTGGGCTAATAAAAATATTGTTATGAGTGTAATTTGAAAAAAAAAAAAAACCGAGTGCTACAGGGTGAGATGAAAAAACTGCAACCAACTTTAGACTGCTGTCATTTCTAAGCCACCGTGATATTGGCAGCGTAGCACGATGCCAAGAAAGTGGACTAAAGAAAACAGCAACATTAGCAGAAATGGTTCGAAAAGTAAAGAAGCGATTTGATCGAAACCCGCGTCGCAGTGACCGAAAAATGGGTCGTGAACTGAACTCATCGCAATATTCCATTCGGCAAATATTGAAAAAGAGCTCGGGGTAAAGCCATTGAAATTCCAGAAAGTGCAATAACTTACACCGCAACAGAAGGAAAATCGACTCAAAAGAGCTAATGAGTTGCTTCGCTTGGCCGAAAGCGGTGAACTGCCGAATTTGGTTTTCTCCGATGAGAAAACATTCGTTGTCCAGCGATAAACAATCAAAATTTTCGTGTTTACTTGCCAAAGAGGTTAGCTGAGAATGTGCACCTTCGGTTGGCCACCAGTACTCAAGCGCCGGCCATGGTGACGGTGTTGGCCACCATAACCGCCGATGGTCGCTCTCCATTCGTATTAATCGACCGTGGCATCAGAATAAATGCCGAATATTATCGCGAAAATATTCTGGAGGGTGTATTAAAGCCTTGTGCACGCAAACATTTTGGCCACAGACCTTGGATATTCCAACATGACTCAGCACCATCGCATTCAGCACGCGCCACCCAATAATGGCTACAAAATGAGGTTCCTCGCTTCATTTCCAGCGCACAATGGCCTCGAAAAATCTCCGAATACCAATCCGTTGGACTATGGTACCTGGAGTATTTTGGAGAGCAAGGTTGGCACTAAAAAATACCAAAGTGTCGATCACCTCTAGCAAGCGCTTCGCCGGCAATGGGCCAAAATACCAACATTCGGGCAGCATGTGACGGTTTCATTGGCCGTTTGAAGGCAATAATTCGTGTCAAAGGTGACCGTTTCGAACAAATCTAAACTTATTATAAAATTAGATGCTATTTCCGACACTTTTTGCTTTCAATCAAAAAAACAAAAAAAAAAAAAAAATAAAAAATAAAAAATTTAAAAATGATGGCGTCTGACTTTGTTGCAGTTTTTTTTATCTCACCCTGTAAATATTGATTTATAAAAAACGATGTAAATATGCCGCCTAATTTTAGTTATTGCCAAGGTTTTGGTCATATTTTCCAAAAACGCTGTAAATATGCCTCCTAATTTTAGTTATTGCCAGGTGTTGGTCATATTTTCGAATCGATATTTCTATTTTGGTTTCTTCGGGATTGACAAACCTTTCGACAGAAGATATTTCCTAAAATTACAAATTAACATTACCGGTAGAGCGTAGGATTGGGATAAGGAAATTTGTACTTATGTATACAAAAAGAATTAAATGGTACCAAATGTTGTACAATTTCGATTTAGGAGAGCCAATAGCGTTGGAATCCTGATATTTGAAAACAAGATTACTATTGCATTGTAGGACTGAGGTATGAAGGAAGTTTTGGAAATTCGTATATATGTGTACTAAATGGTACTAAATTTGGTACGATATACATTTTGTAAGACGCAATAGAGTTGGAATCCGGAAATTGGGAAATATGATTAATATTGCATTGTAGCATTGATGCATGTGAGTAGTTCTGGAATTTCGTACTATTTAGTACTAAACGGTACTAAATTTAGCAAAATTTCGATTAAGTTAAACGATAGAGCTGGAATGTAGAAATTCGGAAATAAAATTACTGTTGCATTCTAGGACTGAGGTATGTAGGTAGTTTTAGAAATTCGTACTTATGTGTACTAAATGGTACTAAATTTGAAAAATTTGTATTTTGGTTTCTTCGGGGTTGAAAAACCTCTTCTGTCGAAAGGTTTTTCTTGAAATTTCTAATTAACATTACTGCTAGAGTGTAGGATTGTAATTAGGAAATTTGTAATTATGTACACGAAAAGTACTAAATGGTACTAAATGTGGTACAATTTCGATTTGGGAGAGCCAATAGCGTTGGAATCCTGATATTTGGAAACAGAATTAATTTTGCATGGTAGGACTGAGGTATGTATGTAGTTTTGGAAATTCGTACATATGTGTACAAAATGGTACTAAATTTGGTACAATATAAATTTTGTAAGTACCAATAGAGTTGGAATCCTGAAATTTGGAAATGAGATTACTATTGCATTGTAGCATTGAAGCATGTGAGTAGTTTTGGAAATTCGTACTTTTGTGTACTAAACTGTACTAAAGCAAAATTTCCATTAAGTTAAATGATAGAGCTGAAATGCAGAAATTTGGAAATAAAATTACTCTTGCATTTTAGGACTGGTATGTAGGTAGTTTTAGAAATTCGTACTTATGTGTACTAAATGGTATTAAATTTGGTACAATTAAAATTTTGGGAGAACCAATAGAGTTGGAATCCTGAAATTTCGAAATGAGATTACTATTGTATTGAAGGACCCAGAAAACTCGTACTTATGTGCACTAAATGGTACTGAATTGGGACAATTTAAGTTTTCTGTAGAGTTGAAACAGAAGGTATTTAATCCGAAATGTCTTTTTGTGAAAAAAAATGCACAAATATAATTTGGAATAAAATATTAAAAAAAAATAATAAAATCTACATCTAAATAGACGACAGTGTTCTTATTTTCTAAATCTAGGTGTTTTCCGATACTATTTTGCATATATGGTGTATAAAAAAAACAATAGAAAATTATCTACATCAAAGCAAGCTTTCTAATAAAGCTCTACGGTGCGGTGCCGGAAAAGTGTATTGGTGAAAATGGTATGCGACTAAGATAAATGAAATGAATTTCCATAACGTAACGCAAGAAAGAAGGAAGAACCACAAAACTAAGATTTATATTTTTGCACAAAACTTCGTAACATTTCATAATGATGATAAAGTATTTCTTATTACCAAAGCGAAAGTCCTTGCGTCTATTGTTATTGTGTCCTGAACCCGTGGTGGCACCAGCATGCGACGACTTAACACGTAAAATGCGCGGTTGAGCCAAACGCTTAATGCGCTTTAATAAATCACTAACGAATGCACAATTACCAGTACCAGTATCAGTATCAGCACCACCAACACCATTACCATCACAGCTACCACTACCACTGCCACTGCCACCACCAACAACAATCATTGTATCCTTAGTTGTGGTTGTAGTAGTGCTGCTACTACTACCTCTACTACTGCTAGTTGTGGCATTTTCAGGATATGTGTTGGCGGCGTTGGTCGGATGAGCGCCATGACTAGTGCCATTAATGACGTTGATGATGGGGGAAATTGAAGATGAAACATTTGAGCTAGCGCTGCCACTACTGGCATTAGCAGCAGCAGTCGTAACATTAGAATAAGAGGATACTTTCGATTTTTCATACACCTTAAAATACTGTTTATTAAATCTATGATGATGGGCTGTTGATGTTGATGTCGGTGCCGTTATGACATTATCGATGCCATTGATGATTCTTGTGGTGGCTGCTGCTGCCGCTGCCGCTGTTGTAACTGGTGTCGTTAATGCCGGGACAGTTGTACTTTGAGCTGTCGCAGCATTTACAGCCGCACCATTATGAGGTATATTAAAACGATGGTTAATGAATTTTGTGGTTTTATGTTTGTAATTAGTAGCTGAGATTTTATGGTTATTAGTAGTTGTTGTAGTAGTTGAGGCTGAAACACTGTATTCCACCAAACCACCATTGTATGGCAATTTAATAGCTGTGAATGGTATAACCGCAATTTTTTTTTTTTAAATATGGAATTAATGGGAAATTGAAAATTTAAGGAGATTATCAATATTAACTACAAAAAGAGGTAAATGTAAATGGTTAGTTGTTAAAATTTATGCGATTCTCTATCCAGACAGCTTAAATTTATAGCTCGTTCTAAAGTGTAAGACGCAGAGAAGATAAGGCATTTCACTTACTTTTAACTCTCAGCCAAGTGTAGGCCGATTTTTCACCAGCCTCATTCAGCGCCAGACATTGATACATGGCCGAATCTTCCAGCTCGAGTTTTTTGATGTGCAAAGCATTATCCTCGCCAATGGAATATCTGGGGGGAAGGAAAAGAGAAATTAAAAAAAATAATTATTTTCAATTTAATAATGAGAACGCCCAGACGAAACGGCTGAAGCAAGAATCTTGAAATTTTAGGTGAGGGTCACTCTTGGTCCGAGGGGTCACATAACTCTAAATTTGGAATGAAGGTCACTGATGGAGTGAATGATAGATGTACTAAAGGGTATTTGTGAATTCGCACTATAAGTGTACGAATAGTACTAAAATGTACTATATTTGGTACCATTTTGTATCATGTGAACGATTAGAGCTAAAAACTTGAAATTTGGAATAGAAATAAAGGCTAAAGAGTAGAGACGATGTAAGTTTTGGAAATGCGAACTAATGTATACGAAAAGTACTAAACGGTACTAAATTTAGTACAATTTGAATTTGAAGGAACGAAATGATCTGGAAACGGCTGAAGCTGCAATCTTGAAATTTTGGATGAGGGTCACTCTAGGTCATATAAACCTGGGTTTTTGGAAAATTAGAGCTAAAAACTTGAAATTTGGAATAGAAATAAAGGCTAAAGAGTAGAGAAGATGTAAGTTTTGGAAATGCGTACTCATGTATACGAAAAGTACTAAACGGTACTAAATTTAGTATAATTTGAATTTGAAGGAACGAAATGATCTGGAAACGGCTGAAGCTAGAATCTTGAAATTTTGGATGGGGGTCACTCTAGGTCATAAGGGGTCATATAAACCTGGGTTTTTGGAAATTCGTACTAGAAAGGTACAAGGAGTACTAAAAGGTACTAAATATCGCCACCATTGTATTTGAGGAAGTAGTAGGGCTAGAACTCATAAACTTGTAATGAGGGTCATGATAGATGTATACGGAGTATATGGTAAATGTACCAAAGGATTTTGCAAATTCGCACTATAAGTGTACGAAAAGTACTAAATGGTACTACATTTAATAACATTTCGTATCAAATGAACGGTTAGACTTAAAAACTTCAAATTTGGAATGGGAATCAAGATTGAGAAGTAGAGACGATGCAAGGAGGTAATTTTGGAAGTGTAAATTCATGCATACGGAAAGTACCAAACGGTACTAAATTTAGTACACTTTGAATTTGAAGGGATGGATGTAGTTGGAATCCTGATATTTCTAAATGGCGGAGTGTAGGATTGGGATATGGGGTAGGAAGTTTTCGAAATTTGTACTTATGTTCAAATGAAATGTACGAAATTGTACTTAATTTCGCACAATTTCGATTTGGGGTAATCGATTGAGCTGGAATTCTGAAATTTTTAAATAAAATCGGTTATAAATGTAGATAGTTTTGGAAATTCGTTCTTATGTGTATTAAATTTGGTACTATTTCAATTGTGGAGATTTCTATTGCATTCTAGGATTGAGGAATGTAGGTAGTCTTGGAAATTCGTACTATATGGTACTAAATTGTTAATATATTAATAAATTTAAATTTTGGGAGAACCAATAGAGTTGGAATGCTGAAATTTAGAAATAAAATTACTATTGCATTCTTGGACACTCGTACTTATGTGTACTAAATGGTGCTAAATCTGGTACAATATAGTTTTTTGGATAACCAATAGAGTTGGAATCTTGAAATTTGGAAACGCAATTTCTATTGGACTGTAGGACATAAGTAGTTATGAAAATTTACATTTAAGTGCATTAAATGGTACTAAATTTGGTACAATTTTGATATGAATCAACCAATAGAGCTGGTATCTTGAAAATTGGAAATACGATTACTGTCGGGGTGTAGGATTGGGGTGTGCAGGTTGTTTTGGAAATATGTACTCAACGGGTGTGGAATCCTAATATTTGGAATTGGCATTATTGTGGGACTGTAGGATTGGGGTTTGTAGGAAGCTTTCGAAATTCACACTTATATGTACTAAATTTTAGTAAATTTGGTACAAAGTGGAATTGTGATGAACCGATAGAGCTGGAATTCCGAGTAATTTGGAATGAGAGTCACTGATCGAGTGCAGGAGAGATGTACCAAAGGAATTTAGGAAATGTTCCAAAATGTTATTTAACTTCTTAAAAGGGATTATTGATGGTATCTGTGTTTGAGATTTGGTGGAGGTTTGGATATGCGTCCTATATTTGTACGAAAATTACTAAATGGCACTAAATTTGGAAAAAGGGGTTAGGGAATAGAGTTGAAATGCCGACATTCGATGTAGAGGCCTCTGTTTTAATCAGGGATTAGGATATGGAAGTGGTTTTTGGAAATGTGTACTATAAATGTACGAAAAGTACGAGATAGTACTAAATTTGATACTGGATGAAGGAATATAGCTGAAATTTGATAATTTGAAGAGTTGGGTTAAAAGGTCCGAATAGTTTAAGGTACGCGAAAAAAACGATCCGATATTTTTTGCACATGGAAAAGGTTTCTTATATATTTTGGGGACATAGGAGGACATAATTTAGAAGTAATCGTTACTTCGGATAATACGGATAATCCTAACTTTTATTTTGATTAAATGTGAGGGATTATACATATGGTTTCCCAATATTTAAAATAATTTGAATTTTCCGAATAGTTTAAGGTACGCGAAAAAAACGATCCGAAATTTTTTGCACATGGAAAAGGTTTCTTATATATTTTGGGGACATATGGGACTAATGTTGATAATTTAGAAGTAATCGTTATTTCGGATAATACGTATGACCCCAAATTTTATCTTCATTAAATGTGAGGGGAGGGATTATGCATATGGCTTCCCAATATTTAAAAAAATTTAAATTTTTTACTCACTTTTCATTGGCCACATCAATTGGCTCCGCATTCCGATACCATGTCACCGTTGGCTGTGGATCGCCCACAACATCACATGGCAGTGTGACCAATACACCCAATTCCCCGAATGTCTCCTGACGCATTGGTGTAAAAAACGACGGTGGTTCGAGTATTTCGATTCTGGCCTTTGCCACCAATGTCTTGAAGCCGCCACTGCGTAAACGCACCTGACACGAATATTCACCCGAGTGCGTTAGATTCACCGACAACAGGGCCAATGAACGATTCCATGGATCGTTGAGGGTATGTGCTATTTCGGCATTTTCAATGGCTATGCCATCCTTGAACCACAACGTTTCCAATTCATGCAACGGCCGGGCATTCGCAATGCACTGCAGTTCGGCAACTTGTTCGCCACGTTTCAATTTCATATCCTGCGGATGTACAATGATTTCCGGTGGCACTTCAATGTACGGATCGCCGCTCACATTGACGTGTATGAAACTGCTGTTCTCCTCCTTGCCCAGTTGGGTGTTGATGGCACGTGCCCGATATGCCTGACGATCCGCCTCGTCGGTGTTGAGGATAATCAATTGATTGGATTTGGTGAATGCGTATTTGATGTCATAATTGAGCTGGCCATCGACAGTTTGCCATATCACCGAGGGCGTAGGAACTGAATCGATGTCGGGCAAATCCAATATGGCCGGATGGCCTGATATGACATTTAAGCGGCCCTCGGTTATATTGTTGAATGTGCCCATGTCTGCAGAGAAACAAAAAGGAACAAATTAAAGAATGACAACAAAACAGCAACAATAACAATTAAGCATGAATGGCAAAAGTAGAAAAGAGAAAAAAATGAATTCATTTATAAACACAAAAATTAACAAATTATGAACATTTATTTGTTATTTCCATGTCAGTGAATGAAGGCCAGCCATGAATGAGTTGCATGATTTCTAGTGGCCCCGGACAGCAGCGGGTGTCCATTTATTATCCCTTTGTCCACTTGAGTTGCCACCATTTGTTTTCAAATGACTGACTTGTTGGCTGCATGGCTGGCTGGGCAAACTATGGTTGATTTTATGTCGCTTTTATTGTAACTTCTTCTTCTCTCTGCGGCTTCTACTTCTTCTTCATCATCAACTACTTTTTTGTTAAGTCATTCATGCCCGGAAAGAGTCAAAGATTAAACCCATCATTCAGACATTGAGTCCAACAATTCATTGGACGTGCTGTGTTTGCACAAAAATTTTAGCATTGCGAATGCTCACGCAATGTCGGTGGACGCAATGGGCACACAAATGATGTCCGACACGCACACACGCATATATATGCATGTAGTCGGTACGCACTAGCGGGCAACCTAAATTTGGTACACTGTGAGAAATTTTTAAAGGGGAATAGGAACAACTTTTATCGTGTCTGACGATAGTGGATAAGCCGTCAGCCCGGCTGTCTTCACAGTTCGTTTGTGGGAACCAAGGACGAGCCCTGATGAGAATTGTGAAATCGGATCTGATTCTGATATAATCTTAATATACATAAATACATTAATGAAAGAGTAAAGTAATTTACTGACTGACTGTCTAAATTTCTAAATTTTGTCTAAATTTTGACTGAGGGTCACTCTTGGTCCGAAGAGGTCAGATGAGGCTGGATTTTTGATTTGAGGAAGTAGAAGTCTTAAATTTGCAATGAGAGTCACTGATGCAGTGTGTGATATAGGGTTAGCAAAGGGTTTTTGATAATTCGCACTATAAATGTACGAAAAGTACTAAAATGTACTACATTTGGTACCATTTCGTATCATGTCAAAGGTTAGAGCTAAAAACATGAAATTTGGAATGGTAATCAAGGTTAAGAAGTAGATTCGAAGTAAAGGCGACGGTTCAGAAATGTGTACTCTTGTATACGAAAATTACTAAACGGTACTAAATATAGTACAGTTTGACTTTGGAGGAACGGATGGAGCTGAAATGCTGAAATTAACATTACTGGCGGATTGTAGGACTGGGATATGGACGATATTTTCCAAATTTGTACTTAGGTGCACGAAAAGTGCTAAATGGTACTAAATTTGGTACAATTTCGATTTGGGTGAACGGATAATGATGGAATGCTGAACTTTGGAAATAAAATTACTATTGCCTTGTAGGATTGGGGTATGTTGGGAGATTTGGAAATTCGCACTTTTGTGTACTAAATGGTACTAAATTTGGTACAATTTAAATTTTTGGGAGAACAAATAGAATGAGAATTCTGAAATTTGGAAAAAAGTTTTCTATTGGACTGCATGATATAGGTAGTTATGAAAATCTGTACTTAAGCGAACTAAATTTGATACAATTTGGGTTTGGGTGATCCAAAAGATGTGGTATCCTGGTTCATAGGTGGTATAAAAATTAAGATTACTTTTGGAGTGTAGACTTCTGTTATGTTGGAAGTTTTGGAAATTCGTACTTATCTGTGCCATATGGTACTAAATTTGGTACAATTTGTATTAAGGCAAACTGAGAAGGATGGGGTGCTGAACTTTGGAATTGAAATTACTGTGGGATTGTAGGATTGGGGTATGTAAGAAGCTTTGGATAAAAGTTGGTAAAATTTCGATTTGGGTGAACGGATAATGATGGTATGCTGACTTTGGAAATAAGATTACTATTGCCTTATAGGATTGAGGTATGTAGGGAGTTTTGGGAATTCGAGCTTATTTAGTCCCGGTTGAGTTGGTATCGGAAATTTGGAAATAAGATTTCTATTGGATTGTGTGGTGCATGTAGTTAAAAAAATTAGTACTTATGTGTACTAAAATGTACTACATTTGGTACAATTTGGATTTGGGAGAACCAATGGAGGTGGAATCCTGAAATTTGGAATTAAGATTACTATTGGATTGTAGTTTTGAGATATGGAGGTACCTATATGCACGAAATGTACTAAATGGTACTAAATTTGGTATTGCGTTAACGGATGCTGTTAGAAATCTGAATTTTGGCATTAGCATCACTTTTACTGAGTAGTGTTGCGATTTGGAGGTGGCTTTGAAAATACGCACTAAAAAGTACTAAATGCTACTAAATTTGGTATTACCGTCGCTGGTCATGTGTAGCCTGGACATATGGAGTTGGTTTCGGAAATGTGTACTATAATTGTACGAAACGTACTATATTTGCCAAAGATAGAGCTGAAATCCCGAAACTTGCAAATAGTTCTACATTTATACGAAAAGTACAAAAATGTACTAAATTTGTTATTGAGACAAGGAATAAAGCTAAAATTCTTAAATTTCATATTAAAGATACTGCTGACTTCTAGGGTTTACATACGGAGACGTTGAAATAGTTTTTGATAGAAAAATTGGATGTGGGCCCATTGTGCAATGGTTTTAAGAATATCCTCTACGGTTTTCTTTAAAAATGAAAGATTGTAAAGATTGTAAAGATTGTAAGGAAAAACTTGAATAATATATGGAATCTTGAGTGTCTGAAAATTCAGTACGCTGTACGAAGTTTTGATTAAATATTTTTGTTCAAACTGAACAAATTGTGCATTTTGAGTACTAAAAAGGCGTAACACGAACTGTTGGAGTGAATATAAAATTTTGAGTAGCGGGCACTTGCAATTTGCACGAGGGCCCGGGCCCCCTTTCAAAATGGTTAAATTTTTGATATTTTTAAGGAATTTAAAAATCTAATTTTTGTCTGTCGGTCCCCCACAAAATAGTTTTGAAAGAAATTTCTGGCTGGCTGGGGAGATACGAGTAGGTGTATGCAATATTGTCAGTTTTAGTACTCGATTTAGGTTTCGAATATCGATTCCGAATTTCGATGATTTGTACTACAGACAAAAATCGATTTTGACTTTAAGAATCCTTAAAATTAAAAGTAGGTTTGGCGTAAGTCAACCTTCTGCAGTAATATTCATACGAGTTAGGAAGCGTCTGTGAATTAATATTTTAAATTAAGGTTAGAGTACCTCAAAATTCTCTGAATTTCGAACATTACTGCCTAATTATTAGCCCAGTGATAGTACGACATTTTGGTCTCCCAGAGAAATGCCAACTTTACACTAAATATCTCAGACCCTTAAACGTAGCCATTTGAAAACTCCCCGTATTTTTCACAGTGTATTTGACTTGACCACTTATTCTCGCAAACAATTCGAGTTTATACGCACAAAAAGTAATACAAGAGAATAGTACCAATTAATTTAACTAACTGCCACTTAATTGTTACTCGTTGAAGTCACTGAGTCACTGTTATCTTCATCTTCATCGTCATCGCCATCACCATCGCCGTTTCAAGACGTCGCTAAAGTACAGGGCAATATTTTGTGATGCGACGACATTCATTCGTACAAGACCTAGCGACCTCATTTGTTCGGCGAATGAAGACATATGACATTTAATTAGTTCTTAGGCGATACGATAAAGGCGATTATTCCTCGAATACGAGGTACGAGGGAAGGAGGAGGAATTACCAAAATAGGTTTAAGGGCCCCGTATTTTCATTGGAACTTCTATTGAACACATGATTGTATAGGAGATGGACTTGGCCACCAATTTGATAAAAAAATTAAAAGTTCCTTGAAGAAAAAAAAAAAAAAAACAATAATCTAGGATTCAGTGTGCGAGAAGATTCGTCATGCTAAGATGCCTTAATTCCCTTTAATATGTGTGGGTATTAGTTTTTCATTCCGCATCATGGTGTTGTGTGATGCTACTCTTGCCTGTCTCTACTCTGACATAAATTCTTACAATTGCTATGGAATTTTGTAGCTTAAGAAAGAAAAAGGCGGCGCACGTAAAGCATAGCAGAGTGGGAAAGTGGGGGGTGGTAGACGGCTCATGAGAGCGTGAGGTCTTAGTACGTTACTGTGTCTTGGTCTTGGTCTTACAAGAGAGCGATGTTTAAATGCTTTAATTAAGTGCCATTTAACGACTGCATCAATTTGATTAATAAACTCAAGTTCTGGTGGTCAAGAGAAACAGAACAACTGAGAAAAAAGAAATTGGATGCTGAATTCCAGGGGAGGGGGGCCAAAGGGGAACTAATTTGTTTTCTTCGAAATTGGTTATTCTAAGACATCAATAACAACTCCACCAGGACTTAAGTGTGTCCAATTAAATGAAACTCTAATTAAACATATTATCCCACATTTTCAGAGTCATGGCATAAATTGATATTCATTGGGGAAACGACAAAAAAAGAGTGGAAATGGTAAAAAGAGAAGCGAGGGAGTAGAGTGCTAGGGAGCTATACGTACAATGAAATATTCACCGAATTAGAGTCTGTGTCCGGTCCTGATCAATGTTGAAGGAAAATTATAAAGCCGTACATGTTTTGAGACTCCCTATAATTCAGAAATTTGTCTATCCTTAACTTCAATGTTACCAGCAAGTGCGTGCTACTTCCTTAGAAAGCACTTTATTTAGATTCATTCCAACAGTTCGTGTTAGCCCTTTAAAGTACTCAAAATGCACAATTTTTTAATTTTAATTTTTGTTTTTATTTTAATTTTTTTAATTAAAATGTCATACATCGTGCTAAAAAATCAGATTTTCAAAGTTCTAAATTTTATTCAATTTTTTTTTTCTTTTTCAGAAAGAAAAATAGGAAATTATTAATCTTTTCCACCAAAAAAGACTTCCAAATCTTTCATTTTGAAGCTTACCGAAGAGGATATTAGTAGGATAATAGAACAACATACAATTTTTCTGTTCAAAACTATTTCAACGTTTCCATATGTAAACCTTAAAAACGAGGAGTGACCTCAATATTTAATTTCAGAATATCCACCGCCGCTTCACCTGAAAACTAATTTACTAAACTTTAGTACGCATATCCAAAACAACCTTCATCTCTGCATCCTAGACGCCAATAGTGATCCAATATCAATACTATTTAGTACTTTTCAAACAATTATAGAACGCAAACCTACATATAAATCTCAACTTCAGATACCAACAGTTAACTACAGGGTGAGTTAAAAAACTGCAACAAAGTCAAACGGCATAATTTTTACATTCTTTTCCAATTTTTATTGAATGAAAGCAAAAAATGTCGGAAATAGCATCAAATTTTAGAATAAATTTAGATTTGTTCGAATCGGTCAACTTTGGCATGAATTATGACCTTCAAACAGCCAATGAAATCGTTACACACTGCCCGTATGTTGCTCGCCATTCCCGGCGAGGCGCTTGCGCTAGAGGTGATCGACACCTTGGTATTTTTTAGTGCCAATCTTACTTTACAAAATACTCCAGAAACAATAGTCCAACGGATTGGTATCCGGAGATTTTGGTGGCCATTGTGCGCCGAAAATGAAGTGAGGAACCTCATTAAGTAACCATTCATGGGTGGCGGGTGCTGAGTCCTGTTGGAATGTCCAAGGTCTGCGGCCAAAATGTTTGCGTGGCCAAGGCTTTAATACACCCTCCAGAATATTTTCGCGATAATATTCGGCATTTATTCTGATGCCACGGTCGATTTATACGAGTGGAGAGCGACCATTGGCTGTTATGGCGGCCCACACTATCACCATGGCCGGCGCTTAAGTTCTGGTGGCCAACCGAAGGTGCACATTTTCAGCTGACCTCTTTGGCAAGTAAACACAATTAGTTTGTTTGTTTACGAACTGATGGACAACGAATGTTTTCTCATCGGAGAAAACCAAATTCGGCAGTTCACCACTTTCGGCCAAGCGAAGCAACTCTTTAGCTCTTTTGAGTCTATTTTCTTTCTGTTGCGATGTAAGTTCTTGCATTTTTTTTCAATTTTAATGGCTCTACCCGAGCTCATTTTTCAATATTTGCCGAATGGAATATTGGCCACGAGCCATTTTTCGTCCACTGCGACGCGTGTTTTGATCATGTCGCTTCTTTACATTTCGAAACATTTCTGCTGATGTTGCGGTTTTCTTCCGTACACTTCCTTGACGTCGGGCTATGCTGCGGGTTCACGGCAACGAGCGATGGTACGAGACACAAACGATTTATTCACATTTAAATGCTGGAGTGCTCTAACGATAGCCACTTGTTTCGGTTGGTTTTCCAGCCAAATATAGAGAAATCAAACTATCACGCTTGAATTCCATCCCGAATAACTTTTTTTCTGGAAAATTCTGACCAAAATGCTTTTGTACGCTTGTAAACAATAAAATGAGCTGTCACTGGAATAATTTTAGCGGCTGTCGGACAAGTGGCTTAGAAATGACAGCAGTCTGAAGTTGGTTGCTGTTTTTTTCATCTCATCCTCCTACGTTTCGACAGCAATCTAATTTTCAATTTCAGGATTCTAGCCCTATCGGTTCACCCAAATCCAATTTGTACCGAATTTTGTACTATTTAGGTCACATAAGTACGAATTTCCTACATAATCCAATCCTATACTCCAGCTGTTATATTAATATCAAATTTCAGGATTCCATCAGTTTTGGTTTATCCAAGTCCAAATTGAACCAAATTTAGTAGGTTTTTGTACATATACCTCCATTTTATAACCCTACACTTCAACAGTAATTTCAGGATACCAGCAAATTTCCATAAGTTCCCACATTCCCAAATTTTACAAATTTTACGATTCCATCTCTACCAGTTATTTCAAAATATAAATTGTACCAAATTTAGTACACATAAGTACGAGATTCCAAAACTACCTACGTACCACAGTCTTACAATGCACTCGTATTTCTAATTTTCAGAATTCCACCTCTATCGGTTCACCCAAATCGAAATTGTACCAAATTTTGTACCTGCATATATGTACTAATTTCGAAAACTTCTTCCACATCCGGATCCTACTCCCCGCAAGAAATGTTAAATTTTAATTTCAGAATTCCAGATCCATCCGTTCCTCCAAATTCGAATTGTACCAGATTTAGTAACGTTTAGTACTTTTCGTATATATGAGTACACATTTCCAAAATTACCTCCTTACATAGAGTGTACCCCTCAATATTGATTCCTATTCTAAATTTTATGTTTTTATTTTTAACCGTTCACATGATATGAAATGGTACCAAATGTCGAACATTTTAGTACTTTTCGTACACTGATAGAGCTAATTCCTAAGGACTCTTTGGTGAATCCATCACACAGTCCATCAGCCTTGATTTCTATTCTAAATTACATGCTTTGGTCTCTAACCGTTAACATGCTACGAAATGGTATCAATTATAGCACATTTTAGTACTTTGCCTGCACTTTTAGAACGAATTTCCAAAGACCCCTTCGTACATCTATCATACACTCCATGAGTGATCCTCGTTCCAAATTTACTGGTTCGTCAAATATCAGGGGTACCATACTAAGTACCCTATAGTACTTTATGTAACGTTCTAGTACGAATTTCCAAAAACACAGCCTTATCTGACACCTTCGGACCAAGAGTGACCATTACCCATGTTTCAAAATTCTAACTTTAGCCGTTTCTTCGGGACTTTGATGAATTGTTAATTCAGTCAGTCAATTTTTTTACTCTTTTCTGGTCCATCGCATACAAAGGTACCATACTTAGTATCTTTTAGTACTTTTCGTGCCGTTCTAGTACGAATTTCCAAAAACCCAGTCTTATCTCACATCTGCGGACCCAGAGTGACTTTCACCCATATTTCAAAGTTCTAGCATCGCAGTATCCTCTGGGCTTTAATGAAGTCAGTCAGTATTTTACTCTTTTATTAATGTAGGCTATACATGTTCCGACTACTAAAAACGGTTGAGTCTTTTCCACATTTTAATCCATGGTAGCATCTGTGCGGATTTAAAAAAATAGGACAAAATATTTTAATATTCATTTTTTATAAAAAAAAAAAACAAAAATGGACAAGTACTCTGCCATACTCAGAAAAAACGAACAATCAGGAGCAGTGCTTTTTTGCAGATATTTCCATATGACGTGAAAATTATAAACAGAACTTTCCAGTTCCAGTTTAACAAAAAAAAAGTAAATTTATTCACTTTCCCCATTGTCGTCGTCATCATCGTTTTCATATTTATGTGTCCATTTGAATTTTTGGTTATGAATATTTTTCTTCAATTTCGAAGCACAAAAAACAGTTATTTAAAAAAATGAACGAACGACAAAAAAAACCTCCGATTTAATTCGTTGGAATTTATACTCACATGCGACGACAACGTCAACCGTTTCACTAAATATGGAGCCAGCTTCGTTTTTTGCAATACATTTATAGCTGCCAGCATCCTCACGCTGGGTATTCAGGATACGCATATACTGGCTGGGTGAAAAATCACCGACTGGTATGCCATTTTTTATCCAACGATATGTGGGCTGGGGATAACCTAGGGAAGAGAGAGAGATGGGGAGAAAACAAAAAAATATTATTTAAAATATTTAACAAAAAAAGACTATATATGGGGAATTAAGTGATAAAAGGCTATTGAAGGATTGAAAACAAAAATCCAAATGGAAGAAAAATAATTGAATAAAAACTTTAAATATTTTCCAATGGAAATCCCTTCAACAGAAAGCTACGATACATGTACATACATGCTCGTGTGGCTGTAGAAATTTAATAACTGAAATTGATTCGTTTTACAATTGTTCGATATTACTGCAGGATACAACCATTACTGGGTATTTATATTCACATAGGATATTTTCTTCTTTGGACCTATCTTCCATAGAATCAATTAAATGCAACCCACATTGAAAGTTATTCCAGGATACAAGTGATAGTCCCAAGGATTGGACCATTTTAAATAGAAAACACACACACACACACATCTATGACATCTTAATACAAAAAAGGACATCAGGAAAACATGCATACAATAACCACAAAACAAATGTCCCAGGAGATAGGGACATAGTTAAGGACATTTGAATCAGACACTCATGCAAATATGCCCAACACTTTTGCAAACTCTGTGCCAAATCATCATTGGCAGTAATGCCGGAAGAACCTTGTTGCTTCGCATACAATAAGGATGTCTTGTTTTTTCATCCTACATCCTGCATTCCTCCTATCATTGATAACAACAACAACAACAGAACCATTCAAAACAGGCAGACCAGATATGAAAAGTTCTCGCCTGTCCGTCCCCATCTCCATTTGTGGAGTACATGCTGTTTCCTTTATAAGAAAAATACTATTAGAAAACAGAGGAAGAGGAGGAAAAAAATGTGACAACGTATGCAGAATAGTTTGTCTATGGTTTGATATGATACATACATACATGAATGAACATGCATGAAATAAAAGAAGAAGAAAGTGGAACAGGCAAATATCTGCAGCCCAGGAAACTTTGTGGCGGCCATCGGACCAAATTCTATTGGGAGAGACATTAGTGACCTACCGAGGGCCATCTACTCTACAGGGTGAGACAAAAAAACTGCAACAAAGTCAAACGCCATAATTATTTTCCTTTTTTTAGTTTCATTAAATGAAAGCAAAAATGTAGAATAAACTGTTCGAATTGGTCAATTTTGGCACGAATTATGGCCTTCAAACGGCCAATGAAACCGGCACACGCTGCCGAATGTTGATCTGTGGTTTTTGGGGCCATTTCAGGCGAAACGGGTGCTTGAGGTGATCGATACTTTGGTATTTTTTAGTGCCAACCTTGCTTTTCAAAATACTCCAGGCACAATAGTCTAACGGATTGGAATCCGTAGATTTTGGTGAACATTGTGCGTTGGAAATGAAGCGATGAACCCCATTTTGTAACTATTCTTGGGTGGCGTGTGCTGAGTGCGATTGTGCTGAGTCTTGTTGGAATGTCCAAGATCTGTGGGCAAAATGTATGCGCGCTCAAGACTTTAATACAACCTCCAGAATATTTTCGCGATCATATTCGGCATTTATTCTGATGCCACGGTCGAATAATAGGAGAGGAGAGCGACCATCGGCTGTTGTGGCGGCACACACCATCACCATAGCCGGCGCTAGTGTTCTGGTGGCCAATTCGGCAGTTCACCATTTTCGGCCATGCGAAGCAAATCTTTGGCTCTTTTGAGTCTATTTTCTTTCTGTTGCGTTGTAAGTTCTTGCACTTTTTGGAATTTCAATACCTTTACCCCAAGCTCATTTTTTAATATTTGCCGAATGGAATATTGCGATATGTTCAGCTCACGAGCCATTTTTCGAGGTCAGTTATTCTATAGCAGTGGTTCCAGAGGCCAGCTATTCTATTGCTGTGGCCTCAGAAGCCAGCTGTTCTATAGTAGTAGCCTCAGAGGCCAGCTATTCTATAGCAGAGGCCAGCTACTCTATAGCAGTGGCCTCAAAGGCCACCTACTATATAGCAGATGGCGTCAGAGGCCAGATACGCTATAACAGATGGCCCCAGAGACCAGCTACTCTATAGCAGAGACCTCAAGGGCCAGCTACTCTAAAGCATTGGCCTCAGAGGCCAGCTACTCTATAGCAGATGGACTCAGAAGCAGGCTACTCTATAACAGTGGCTTCAGAGGCCAGCTACTTTATCGGAGCGGCCTTGGAGGCAAGCTACTCTATCGGAGCGGCCTTAGATGCAAGCTACTTTATTGGAGCTGCCTCAGAGGCCAGCAATTCTATGGCAGACGGCCTGAGAGGTCAGTTACTCTACGGTAGTAGACTCGGATGCCCGCTACTCCAAAGTATTGAACCCGCGATTGCCAGGGGTTCTACAATAGTGGTCACCGCCATCTATTCTACCGTACCTGCTACTCTAAAGTCATACGAACAAGGTTCAGCTACTCTAAAGTAGGGACCAACGAGTGTCTGCAACAATACAGCAGTGGTCAACGAGGGTCGACTACTACGAGCAGTGACCATCAAACGGCCAGCTACTCTAAAGATGTGGATACCGAAAAAAAAATCATCTGTCCCCCAGGACAATTTTTTCAATAGAAAAAAATTCATTGGTCCCCCAGGGCCAATTTTTTCAACAGAAAAAAATTCATCTGTCCCCCAGGACATTTTTTTTCAATAGAAAAAAATTCATCTGTCCCCCAGCACAATTTTTTTCAATAGAAAAAAATTCATCTGTCCCCCAGGACAATTTTTTTAAATAGAAAAAAAAAAATCATCTGTCCCCCAGGACAATTTTTTTCAATAGAAAAAAAATCATCTGTCTCCCAGGACAATTTTTTTCAATAGAAAAAAATTCATCTGTCCCCAGGACAATTTTTCAATAGAAAAAAAAAATTCATCTGTCCCCCAGGACAATTTTTTTAAATAGAAAAAAAAATCATCTGTCCCCCAGGACAATTTTTTTCAATAGAAAAAAAATCATCTGTCTCCCAGGACAATTTTTTTCAATAGAAAAAAATTCATCTGTCCCCCTAGACAAATTTTTTCAATAGAAAAAATTTATCTGTCCCCAATTTTTTTCATAAAAAATCGTATGTCCCCCAAAGAAATTTTTTTCTGAAAATCTGACGACAGGGACAATTTTGTTCCTTCGGAAAAAAATTTCCAAATTTATCACTGGGTCTTGCCATTTATATCCATCCGTACATCGCATATAATTCATTGTGTATATGCAATGCGGATATTATTTCAGAGTATCTGTATCACTTCATCTGTACCACAAAATCAGAATTACCCATACTGAATGGAGAAAACGAAGAGAAAAAAAAAAAACAAAAAAAAAAAAAAAAAACTCACAAAGAGGGGGTACTATTGGAAAATAACTACCCGTATTTATGTACAACGGATATTCAACACACAACGAATGAAGACAGATGTGACAAAAAATAATATCCTTTTTATTAAGGCATGCCTAACGAATAGGCAGAGACATAAGGACATGCTACAATGGTCAGTTAGATCGTTAAAATAACAAAACTCGCCCTCCTTCCTCCTTTGGGTTGTCCCACCCCGTAGCACATGTCTGTTGTAAACTTCATTTTTAATTCCGGTTATAAAGTTCAAATGAGTTTATCTGATATTCTATTGAAATTTAGTTTCTGGTTAGTTGGAGACATAAGGAAATGAGAAATGAAAAATGAAACTGAAAAAGTCTCACATTTGTTTGCATGGGTGTGTGGGAGAAAAACAAACGCACACAAACACTCACAAAGGGAATGGATGTTTGGGATGAAAGTTCATTTGCTTTTTGTTGGCGTTCGGTTTTGATGATAACGATGGGGATGTGTTTTCAATTTTAATAAGATGGAATTTTGATTGACTCTTTATCAGTTACTAAAATAGGCAATGGGAGGTCAATAGTTAAATCTAAGCTAAGCTTAATTTTGATTTGGCCAACGGAAATTTGTTTTTCAATATCAGTTGGAATTAAATAAGTAAGCTCTTAGTAGAAATAAATTCCTTCCAATAAATTTATAATTTAATATTCAAATTAACCTCGGCTAGTAAAAATGTATCTATGAACTCAGAATCCCCATAAAAATGCCACTTACTATTCTTTGCCATCATCATCAATGTTTATGTTTATCACAGCAGCGATGATATTGAAAAATATGAAAAATTCGATGGCAGCTCTTGCCTCCGACGAAGACAGTAGCATTATAAAATGCAACTATCTTCTTAGTAGGAGATTTAAGTGAACTGTTGCATTTTACCGTTTATCGTATTGAGAGTCTTGAAGTCTTGGCTTTTGTATAAACGTCGGTGTATGTCAATTCTCTGCAGCAGTTCAAGGAAATTCTATCATGAAGGTGAATAGGATAAGAATCCATGGAAACCACAAGACAGAAGCCGCTATAAGAATTTCATTTTTTTTATTGAATTTTGTGTCGGCGTGTGTTTTCCCATTCGACTTTGTGTCGATTGCACTTTATGTTCTTTCTCTCAATGACAGGTTAAATGCAGTGCAACAACAAATCGTTGGTGAATAGACTAAATAACATTGTGTGAGATTCCGTTAATGGTAAGTGAAAGCATTACTTAATTGTGTTATCGGCAAGGGGGAATGGGGACGTTTAAGGGGAAGGAAAATGGAAACAATAATTCTAAGAGGTAAAGAGCAACCAGTCCCCTAAATAGACAATTTTTGAAAAAAAAATTCGATAGATCCAAATTATATATTTTGCAATACCAAAAAAATTCCTCAGTTCCCCAGTGGACTATTTATATTAAAAAATGTCGCAGAACCCCCGGAAATAACTGTATTTTTTTAAATATCTTTTTCAAAAAAAAATTAAAAATAAAATTTAAATTTTATTTTTTTTATAGACAAAGAAAAATTAAAAAAATATATCGAAAAAAATAGTTTTTCGTAGGAATGTGATGACTTTTTTCTATAGAAAAAGAAGTCGTTTGATGATTTTTTGTTCTATAGCAAACCTAGTCTCCTGCAGGGCCAATGAATTTTGCGTTATGTTTAAACAATTTTTTGACTTTTTTGGGGGATGTACCAAAGGAGTGTACCAGTATTATCCGTTTCACACCGATATAAATATTGCGAAGTTCCCAGTTGGATCTCTCTCTATCTCTTCCTCCATTTTATATGGGATATCTACGAAATGTCTATAAATAGTGAAATAACTGACTGACAGAAAATCAATGCCCAGACGAAACATATGAAGCTTAAAAATGTTGCACTACGATCAGTCTTGGTGCGTAAGAGTGTGATAAAGCTGGATTTTTGGAAATTCCTACTTAAAGGATACGAAAAGTACCAAAATGTAGACAAAACAAGTTTAAAAGTATCAGACGATTAGGCCGACAGATGTACAGGGTGGGATAAAAAAATGCCATAATTCTTAAATTTTTTGTTTTTAAATTTTATTGAATGGAAGCAAACAAAAAAAAAATGTCGGAAATAGACTCAAATTTTAGAATAAGTTTAGATTTTTTCCAATTCGTCACTTTTGGCACGAATTGTGGCCTTCAAACGGCCAATGAAACCGTCACACGCTGCCCAAATGTTGCTCTGCGGTATTTTGGCCCATTCCCGGTGAAGCGCTTGCTTGAGGTGATCGACACATTGGTATTTTTTTGTGCCAACCTTGCTTTCCAAAATACTCCAGACAGAATAGTCCAACCAATTTGTATCCGGAGATTTTGTTGGCCACTGAGCGCTGGAAATGAGACGAGGAACCTAATTTTGTAACCATTCTTGGTTGGCGCGTGTTGAATGCGATGATGCTGAGTCCTGTTGGAATGTCCACGGTCCGCTGCCCAAATGTTTGCGTGCCCAAGGCTTTAATACACCCTCCAGAATGTTTTCGCAACAATATTCGGCACTTATTATGATGCCACGGTCGATTAATGCAGAAAGCGACCATCGGCTGTTATGGCATCCCACACCATCACCATGGCCGGCACTTGAGTTCTGGTTGCCGACCGAAGGTGCACATTTTCAGCTGACCTCTTTGGCAAGTAAACACGATCATTTTGTTTGGTTACAAACTGCTGGACAACGAATGTTTTCTCATCGGAGACAGATAAAACCAAATTCGGTAGTTCACCACTTTCGGCCAAGCGAGGCAACTCTTTAGCTCTTTTGTGTCCATTTTCTTTCTGTTGCGGTGTAAGTTCTTGCACTGTTTGGAATTTCAATACCTTTACCTCGAGCTCATTTTTTAATATTTGCCGAATGGAATATTGCGATATGTTCAGCTCACGAGTCATTTTTCGGTCATTGCGACGCGGGTTTAGATCAAGTCGCTTCTTTACTTTTCAAACCATTTCTGCTGATGTTGCAGTTTTCTTCCATCCACTTCCTTGATGTCGGGCTACGCTGCCAGTATCACGGTAACGAGCGATGGTACGAGACACAAAAGATTTATTCACATTTAAATGCTGGAGTGCTCCAACGATAGCCATTTGTGGTTTTCCAGCCAAATATAAAGAAATCACACTATCACGCTTGAATTTCATCACATTTTGTTCTGGAAAATTCTCACCAAAATGCTTTTGTACGCTTGTAAACAATATAATGAGCTGTCACTGGAATAATTTTAACAGCTGTCGGACGAGTGGCTTAGAAATGATAGCAGTCTTGTCTTGGTTGCAGTTTTTTCATCTCACCCTGTTTATATATTTTGGAAGATGTTGAACTTTTGTCGGAAGGGTACCAAAAAAGTGTGAATCAGTCTTCTCTAGAAAGTCATTTCATTACTTGGCAGAGAGTGTCTTTTTTGGGGGATCAAAGATCGCGAAGACGGTAGCCTAAGTATGTTGTTGATGGTTCGCTTCTTTTAGTGAAATTACCGAAATTCCCCATCACCTATCCCTCAATATAAACCTCTTTTCTTAAAGTTCTCATTTTTTTCTTATTGCAAACCATAAAATCTAAATGGAATCAAATATGTCTGCAATAATTTCCAACTAAAAGTTCAACTTTCACATTTAGCTTCCTGCATGATCCCTAAATCCGATGGGTCGGGGGAGTGGTATGAAAATGTAACGCATACGCCTGTATTAAAATGAAATCGTGAAAATAGAAAGAAAAGTTTATTTCCAAACTTCCATCCCGTCGGAGAAGAAGTAGGGCATGAGATTATGATAAGAATGGCAAGAGGTGGGAAGCAAGTGGTGAATGGTGCATCCTGAGCTAACATCCGAAAAATTGAGAAAAAAAAAACCAACTGCATAAAGAAGTAAATTGTGGCACCCAACATATTCTGTAATTTTTTGGAAAGCAAGCAAAAGAAGAGTAGTAGTAGTAGTTGCCTTCCGCCTTGTCTCCAACATATCACTTGTACTTTTACCAACAGCGACGACACTCAGTTATTCATTCACTTTGGGCTGAAGAAAGTCTCATTTTTTATTCATAGCTTCATTAGGCGCACTACAATCATATAGTCCCATAAGTAGGCCCCCGTTCTCCTCCTCAAATGAAATAATCAAAAAAAAAAAAAAAGGATAACGTTTCCTTGTAAAAGAAAGAATCCCCGGTGGTTTACCTTCTAAATGAATAGGAAAACTACACACACACACACTCTCACCGCCTCACATATGAAAATACATGAATGCCTGCCTCTCGAATGCAACTCAAGATTGAATCTTCGTCGGGAGAGTGTGCGTGTGTGTGTTTGTGTGCATAAGGATAAAGAGGAAGTTATCGTGTGAAAAACTTCACTCGGTTTGTGTGTCTAGCTAAATGCGTGGAACCTATTTATTTGGCTTTTCCACACGTCGTTGAGGATGCAGAGGGGCAAGTAGGTGTAACGACGTTTCAGCTTAGCTGCATTGGCCCCAAACCACTTGATTGTGGCATGTTTGTCTTCCTCTTTGCCCAACGCAGTATAAGCTCCATTTTATGCCTTAATGCTGGCACTGGCAAGCATGCATTCATTGAATAAAGTGAACACCCAAGCCAAATCGGGTACTTGAACTTTTGATGGAGTGAAACGAAATTATTTCAAACCCAAAGAAAGAAATCTCTTGGAGCCACTGAGTTAGCACAATAGCCTGCAGTTTTTCAATAAAAACGAGAGTTCAGAGTACTTACAATGTGTTAAATAGATGAAATGGAAATAAAAGAAAGGAAAATTAAAAAAAAAAAAACGATGGTTGCAACATTTCAATGGCTGTTATCGGGAGCGAGATTTTCGCATATGCCTTTGAGAAACTTACTAATGGGAAATGAAGTAACCAAAAGTTGCAGTGTAACACTTTTTTGGGAGAATGTAAAAAAATCTGCGCTCAGCTTATCTTAAATCAAAATCATGTTAATATTAATGACTACAAGACACTATTCGGGAGAGCTTAATTGAAATGGTGTGCCGAAATTGCTGTAGAATAAATATTTGCGAAAACTTCGTGAGATAATTACAGTTACTTGGATTTTTTTGGGACACTTTTGTGATAGGGAAAATTTTTCAAAAAAGAGCTACCTAAAAACGCTAATAAATCCAAGACAATTTATAATATAACGCTATTTCAGGAGGAAAAGAAAACTAAAGAATTGTTTCTACAAAATACTCTATCTTAAGGGGTTAGGGTTCTGTAAGCTATCCAGGAAAATAATGGTTTTATATCCTACACCACACTGTGTTAAAGGGTATTTTGGCAAAAGAAAAAGTGATAGACCAATAGATTATTTTTGAGACCTCCATGATATCACATTCCAAGTCGATTCAAGAATGGCTGTCTGACTTGCGGTCCATACATTTTTGTAATCAAATTACCAGCCGTAAGGACGCACCCTATTAAAATTTGTGGAAATCGGCTCAGATTTTGATATTTATACCCTACAACACTATGTGTTGGGGGTATTTTAAGTTTGATTGGGTCAAAAATTATGTAACACCTCGAAATATTGGTTTCCCACATAGGAAAGTATGTATGGATCTTCCTATCTCGCCGAGATTAGTCGATCTAGCTATGTATGTCCGTCCGTTCGTCTGTCCATATTAATTTGTAATCACTCTACAGATCGCAATTATGGCCCGATCCTCACGAAATTGAAAATGGAGGTGGGGTTCAGGCCAGAATAGAACCCTATTTCTTTTGGAGATGATCGAATAATATTTATGGGTTAAAATTGACCAAAAACTAAAAAAAATCCTGTTTTTGCAACTTAGCATGGGGCTAGAGCTTAGGGCTGGGCAGAAGCCTTCCAATTTTGATGGTCATCGGGTAATATTTAGGCAGTGAAATAGACCATAACATTTGGGTAAAATAAAAGTCACATTTTCCATTAAACCGCGAATATTTTTAATCCCGGCGAAATCACAAATAGACGAACAGGTCAATTCTAACCGTTACGTAGACGCGTAACGTCGTTGTATACAATGTTCATATACAAAGGAAGGGGATATTACCTAGAATGCTTATATCCTAGGAAAAGCTGGACCGATTTTGACAAATTTTGTCAATTTAGAATGCCCTCTTGGCGAAAAAATATAAGATCTAAAAAAAATCGCATACGAAGATGTAGATAATGATGTTGATATATGTTTTTATACCCTACAACACTATGTGTTGAGGGTATTATAAGTTTGATTGGGCCAAAAATTATGTAACACCTCGAAATATTGGTTTCCCACATAGGAAAGTATATATGGATCATCCTATCTCGCCGAGCTGAGTCGATCTAGCTATGTATGTCCGTCCGTCCGTCTGTCCGTCTGTCCATGTTAATTTGTAATCACTCTACAGGTCGCAATTATGGCCCGATCTTCACGAAATTTAGAATGGAGGTGGGGCTAGGGTCAGAATAGAACCCTATTTCTTTTGGAGATGATCGCTTAATATTTAGGGGTCGAAATGGACCAAATACTGAAAAAATGCCGGATTTTGCAGTAGCTATACAGGTCGCAATTATAGACCAATCGACGCGGAACTTCGCATATAGCTAGAGTTTAGGGCGGGGAAGAAGCCTACCAATTTGGGTGGTCATCGGATAATATTTAGCGGATAAAATAGACCATATCTTTTGTGTTAAAAAAATTCAAAATTTTTCATTAAAATACCGGCAAAATCACAAAGCCATGACAAGGTTACTTCTGATCTTTACGACATCTTCCAATAAATTGGAAATGAGCAATTTAGTTAAAGTTGCTATTATTCGAAAATTAGAGAACGAAACCTGATGGGTTTCTTTTATTATTTGTCACAATATCTTGTGGAATTCTTTCGAGTATCTCGCCTATATAAAATGTATCGTTTATTATAGTGTTGTAGGGTATTCAACGGTCGGCCCCGCTCGACTGTAGGCTTTGCTTACTTGTTTATTTATTTATTTATTTTAAAAAGAAACTTTGCAAACTATAATTTAATATAAATATAATAAAAGTTAAGAATAAATGATATATAAGTGTATTTAAAGTAATGCATACTTTATATAATATAGCTTTACTTTATTTTTTGAAAAAACATTTTTTCAATTTTTTTTTTTGAAAAATCACTAAATTTAGTGGTAGTGCTATTAAAATTTCACTACCACTAAAATTTAGTGGTAGTGCAATTTTTTTTTTTTAAATATCACTAAAGGGTTAGTGGTAGTGCAATTTATTTTTCACTACCACTAACCCTTTAGTGGTAGTGGAATTAAAAATTGCACTACCACTAATTATTTAATTCTTAGTGCACTAAAAATTTAGTGCAATATGCCCAACCCTGATTGCTGACAACTCCTCAAAGTATGCCATAAAATTGTAAAACATAAACTATGAAAAAGTCACTTTGCATATGACTCGTACATCATGTGTAATCGAGCCTTTATACTATTTTTTTGCTATTATACAATATATGATTATTTTGAGAAAGGATATCAAATATACATAAATTTCCTTTAAATATAGATTTTACAATAAAATATTTATGTAAATAAAATTTAAATTTCAACAAATTGTTTTATCTATAGATTATGGTTTTAATTTTACAAAGACAATTCCAAATCTGTAACAAAGAAATGAATACTCTTGTAGCATTTTTTGGATTACAAACGACATGTTTGTGTGTGAGCAAGTTTCACACAATAATTGTATATAAACTTTATTTCTTGTATGAGAAGTTTTAAAAATTTATTTCATTTCTTGCTTGGGGACATCAACACACACATTGGTGTTGGCATTTGTTGTTGGAAAAACTTGAACTGAAAAGTACGATATATGCAAAGCAATCGTCTGAATGAGTCTTCATGGAATTGTGCAATTTTGAAACGAAACCCTTTTGCTTTTACAGAACATGATTTCATGTTTGATTCCCATGAGAGGATGTTGAGTCTTTTTTGCTCCTCCTTCATCCAACCCCCAAAAATTGCCAAATAATGAATGTCAAATAACAAATTTGATAGTTTCTTCTCGGATACATCAAATTTAAAATATATTTCTCCGTTCTCTATGTCCCTTTTTATTTTTCATCACTCGTTTTTGCATTTTTTTTGTTCGATTTCAATTGATTCAAGCATCTCGTTTTAAGTTACTCGAACACACATTTATCTTGGGAACTTTTGATGCAATATAAAGTTTTACTTTGAGGACATTTGATATACTGCATACATGTATAGCTAGCTGCTCCTTCTGCTGCCACATCTGCTCGATGAGTGTTCATGTCAGCATAGTTCTCACACATGCTTGCTTGCTTGCGCTAGTTGCACCATCAAGTGTTTTTGCTTGGCAAGTTCGTTCTCTTCTTCTTCTTTTTCTTTTAAGTTTAGTTTTGGTAACATTTGCCAAGGGAATAACTTAAAAATAAGTTAATACTTTTGCATAGATAATTTGAAATTATTTACTAGAAGCTGATGCAAGTTGACATTTTTAGTTTTGAGTTTGGTTGAAATCGTTTGAAGAAATTCTTTTGGGGGAGATCAAAATGGTAGTTTTTAAGTGGGTCGTTATGAAACATTATTTTTTTTTCGAAAACAAAGAGTCAAGTGGCTCATGTGAGTTATTCGTAGAATAGACATTTTTTGTGGAATATATATTAGAGTTAATGTGAAATAATTTTTGGAAAATGAGATGGCCGAATGAAGAATAACTTCTAGTAAGCAAAGGCTAAAGTCGTGCGACCATATGATACCCTACACTCTACAATATGTTAGAAACCCACTCATGCCTAAATCTATTTTGGAAGATTTCGCTTTTGAAATTATGTCAGGGAGCACTGTCCAGATATTACCCTTAGCATTTTGACCAGGGACATTTCCCCAATATTTATGCACTCCGTCGTGCTTCATTTGTGTGATCAGGAATTTTTTTTCTGTTTTTGGTTAATTTGAACTCCTAAATATTTTGCGATCATCTCCAAAAGAAATAGGGTTCTATTCTGACCTTAACCCCACCTACATTCTACATTTCGTGAAGATCGGGCCATAATTGCGACCTGTAGAGTGATTACAAATTAACATGGACAGACGGACGACGGACATACATAGCTGGATCGACTCAGCTCGGCGAGATAGGAAGATCCATGTATATTTTCCTATGTGGGAAATCAATATTTTGAGGTGTTACATAAATTACGTTCAAATGAAAACTGTTATATGGGGGCTATACGAAGACGAAGTAATATGTGTCATAGGCTGTAGTAAATATTCCGAACTTTATATATGAAATTTTGAAACAATTCCGGTGAATAACGCTGCCAAGATCCTCAAAATACCGAATATCTGGAGGAACACTTTATATAGGGGATATATGATATCGTGGACCTATATAGACAATTCTCTCCCAGGGGGTATTGTACCTACAAGGAACTTCTTTTGTGGGTTTTAAGACAAATCCATTGAAAAATGTGGCTGAAATGACCAAAATACCGAATATCGGGGCTATACCTTTTATATGGGGGCTATAAGATATCGTGGATCTATTTGGCAATTCTCTTCTAGGGGATAAAGTACTCACAAGGAACTCTTTGTGTGAATTTTCAAACAATTCTCTTTCAGGGGCTTAAGTACTCACAAAGAACTCTTTGTGTAGAATTTCAGATAATTCCATTGAAAATGTGGTTATAATCATCAAAATACCAAATATCGGGTGGTACCATAATATGGCCAATATATATGGGGTCTATAGTTATATCTAGGCCGATTTCGATCAAATTTGGTGTACTTATTCACAGGCCTAATTTGATTGTATGTGGAAAATTCCATACTATTACACGTTTGGTGCACAAAAAAAAAAAAAAAAAAAATCGCACGTCCTTGGGTTAAATAATGCAATATTTCACCTGGATCGGGCAATAAATGCGACCTGTACTTTCTTTACAAGAATACATGGACAGACGGACGGACATGCATAAATCGACTAAGAATGTGATTCTATGCAGATCATCAAAAAGAACTATGGGCTTATTTCGTTTACTTTTTCACAAAGACATATTACCCTGACCACCTTGTGGTCTATTATCTATTAAACTTAGATAATTAGATAATTTATTTATTCTGAAATTTTTAGTGAAATATTGTTTAGAATATTTCTTCCCTTGACAACTTCTACTAGACATGAAATTTTATGTCACTTTCAGGCATCAACTCGAAAAAAGGCCGAGGAAATAAATTAGGAAATATTTTGGCCTTTTTTTTTTTTGGAAAATTGACGCAAATATTTTCTTGATATTTAATTGATATAGAAATTTATTTTCATCGGTGACTTTTAGTGAAATTTAATGAACAATATATTTTTCTTTAACGTCATCCTTCTAGAAAACCGCTTTGTCGACGGGATACAATTTATTTTCCAAATTAATCCTCGTGTTTTATCAGCAATGTTGCCCAAGACTCTAAATTCAATTATTTTCAAAGAAAATTAATCCGAAATTTTCAAAAAAAAAAAAAAAAAAAAAAAAAAAACGGAAGAGGGGGATATTGTCCCCTCTACATGTCTTTTAATTTAAGCTATACTTTCTGCCGGATTTTCCCTATAATTATTGATATAATTGAATTTTCTTGCAGAGTGTAATATTGTCTCTTTCATTGGAAATTATAAATTTTGACCTTCTAAATTCCTCTTTGATTGGTCTAATGGCGTAAAATGAAAATTTTTCAAATAAAGAAAATATTGAAATATTTTTTTTGGAACAGTTACTTTGTTATGTCAACCAAGTGTTTAAAATCCCAGATAACGTCTGGCCAAATACAAATCAATACTTGATTAACAATACAACAAATCCATTGCATCCTTTTGCAATTTCTTTACTTTACTTTACTCTCCTAAATTAACTACACATGCAACTTGCGGCTAAACCTAGAGTATTAAATAAATATTTAACCTGCATTTAACACTTCATATATACATCCCCAAACCAAGCTAAATCAGAACGTCTGCAAGAAAAACCAACTGGATTTTTACAACACTTTCACACAAAAGAAACTCAATTGTTGGAGGATAACAATAACAAAGTTGTGACACATTTTCTGTAACAGCTACAAAACTGCTACTCCTGCCAGCATTTGCTGGCATACCAACGATGTTTTTTCACCCAATCAATTTGATTCGATTTCGATGCCATGTTCAAAGATGTAAGGATTGAATATTTTTTCTTTCTTTTTTGTTATTTAGACAGACAAAATAACTTGTCTGCATGGAGAGAGAGAGAGAGAGAGAGAGAGAGAGAGAGAGAGTGGGAGAGAGTGGTGATTGGCAACAACAAAAAAATCCATTTCCCAAGAAATAGAGGAAATGAAAGCGAGCAAAAACATGTGCATGCTAAGCCGTAGAGTTTGAAAAAAAAATATAAAAATTGGATTGAGTTTTTTCCCCTGGATTTGATTTATTCGAAATGCATAGAAATCCATGCAATTTCATTCTTTAAATAACACACACACACACACACACACACAAACACTCAGGTGTCAAGCCAACGGCAGCAGCAACAGCATTCAATGTCGTCATTGCCTGCCATGAATTGTACGATTTTAACACTTGCATTTTTATGGAAAGAGTTTTTGTTTTGCCGAAATAGAATTCCGTAAAAATTTGAATAACATATAAAAAATGTTCTGATTTTTTTTTTCGCAAATACTGGAAATAGTATAAGATTTTTTTTTTTTGGTAGATACCAAAAACATAGAAATGTTCAAAACGATGACAGCAACGTGAAGACAATTTTAAAATGAATTCATGTGCATTGAAATGAAACGACACAATCTTTTGAACTGTCATCATATTTTTTTATTTGTTTTTAAAAATGTACTTGAATATGAAGTTGTTCTAGTATCTATGAGAAGAAGTGGTATAGTAATCTATACGGGCCAAGAGAAAATAATAACTTCAAACATTCTTAGGGAAATTTTAAAACTTGAAAAAATCGAATGTATTTAGCCTTTACAAGGTGACAGTAGCGATTTGAAAGTTAACTGTATGCTACTGTAGGAAAAATATCGAGTGCTTACAAACGTCGTTATTGCCTGCCATGAATTGTACAATTTTAACACTTGCATTTTTATGGAAAGAGTTTTTGTTGTTGTCGCTGTCGTTCGACAAAACAAAATAGAATTCGGTAAAAATTTGAATAACACATAAAAAAAATGTCCCGAAGTTTTTACTCAAATCCTAGAAATAATATTAGAATTTTTTGGTAGACACTTGAAACATAGAAATGTTTAATCCGATGACAGCAACGTAAATTCGGCGGTATTACTCATTCAAGTAAAAAAATACAATTTCAAAATGAATTCATGTGCAATGAAATGAAAGGACACAATCGTTCGAATTTTCATCATATTTTTGGAAAGTTAGTTTGATTTGAACTTTTGCTAGTATTTATTAGAAAAAAAGCGGTGTATGAACTTATGTGGTGTTCGCTCAAGCGAAACTAAAAATTTTATGAAAAAACTAACTGTCTAAATAAGATTGGTTTCAATACTGTATCTTCGTCAGCTTTCGTTCAGAGAGCCTATTTAAAAACAAGTAAGAAAAGGCTATAGTCGTGCGGGGCCGACTATGTTATACCCTACAAGACTACAATATGTTAGAAGCCCCCTTATGTCCAAATCCATATTGGAAGATTTCGCTTTTGAAGTTAGGATTTTGGCAAGGGACATTTGCCCAATATTTATGCACTCCGTCGGGCTGTTAGGTGTTGTAGTCCATTTTTACAGATAAATATAATCCAATGGTTATCCAAAATGCTAGAATTCTTCCCTGTCTTTAACTGTCTTCACGGGAGTGTCGATTGGCTTCAATGCGGAAAAAAAACATTTCTGTTTTTTGGTTAATTTGAACCCCTAAATATTTTGCAATCATCTCCAAAAGCAAGAAGCCCCTCTGTATCTGCAAATTTAGACTCATCTATATGATCAGCATAAAAAAAACAGGAATTTGCCTTTTGTGTATTTCAGATATCACCTGTAAGTAATGATGGTATTTTTTACACACAATTAGTGGTCCATTGTTCCCGCTGTCCTAACTCTAACTTTATACGAGATTTCGTGTCCTTTGGTTTCTTTTGTGACTTTTATAACGGTCAAATCAAGAAAAATGTCTAGTTGTTGGTCCATTTCAATCCCCTAATATATTGCGGACATCTTTGAAAACAATAGGCCTAGCCCTTCTGAGCCCAACCCTACCCTTGTGAAAATTTTCGTGAGGATCGGACGATATTTGCAATACTTATAGAATATCCCCAACCTGTGTTGTAAGGTGAAAAAATATTACAAATTATTATAAGTCAAATTGAAAAAATCGCATGCTATAAAAAATGTGAAAAAAAAAAAAAAAAATGCACAAAATACTACAAAATCTATATTAACATCATTATTAGCATATTTTTCTGCGATTTTTTTTAAATTTCATACTTTTATGTCAAGAGGGCATTCTGAATTGAAAAAAATTGGCAAAATCGGTACAGCCATTCTTGTGATATAAGCATTCTAACTTTGTATATAATCATTGTATATATTTCGCCATATATATCCGATATATTTACTATCGGCATCTACGTAGCGGTCAGAATTGACCTGTTCGTCTAATTGTGATTCGCTGGGATTAAAAATATTCGCGGTTTAATGGAAAATTTGACTTTTATTAAACACAAATGTTGTGGCCTATTTCACCTACTAATTTTACCCGAAGACCATCAAAATTGGAAGGCTTCTGCCCAGCCCCAAGCTCTAGACCCATGCTAACTTCCGCTTTGAATGGTCTTTAATTGCGACCTGTAGAGCAACTGCAAAATCTGGATTTTTTCAGTTCTTGGTCCATTTCAACCCCTAAATATTATGCGATCATCTCCAAAAGAAATAGGGTTCTATTCTGTCACTATCCCCACCTTCATTCTTAATTTCGTGAAGATCGGGCCATAATTGCGACCTGTAGAGTGATTACAAATTAACATGGACAGACGGACGGACGGACATTCATAGCTAGATCGACTCAGCTCGGCGAGATAGGAAGATCCATATATACTTTCCTATGTGGGAAACCAATATTTCGTGGTGTTACATAATTTTTGGCCCAATCAAACTCATAATACCCCCAACACATAGTGTTGTAGGGTATAAATACTCTCCATTTCATTCCTAAAAATTTTAAGGAAAAAATCTGTCTCAATAAAAGTGGTTACAATACTGTATCCTCGTCAACTTCCGTTCAGAGAGTCTATTTAAAAAATTACTTTTCGATAAATCTGGACATTCGTCAATTGCTTTATAATGGACAAACACACTATTTTCAGTCAATTTATTCCAAGTAAATTATGAATACCATTAATTAATTTAGTAAATTACGGAAAAAGCACAATATTTTTCAAATTCAATTTAAATCCTAACCAACAACTTCATTACAACCATTTTGAACAAACAAAAAATACCCAATTTCAATTACCGTAATTTGTGGCATATCACACATGCCATGTGTTTGGTATTTAATTGCAGGATGTAAAATCTATGGCAAATATTCAATAAACTTAATTGTTGCAATTAGTTTTAGAGAAAAAACAACAAAAATATTGGAAAACAAAAATTTTAATTTGCATTTGTGGTCCGGCAGTTATCACGTTGAACTGACAGCTCTTTTTACACCTGTTTGCGATAAGGTTAATACACCGATATAACTGGTGGAAGGATGTTGGGTATTAAAAATGACTTAAACGGAAGTTATTTATTTAACGAGTAAAAATGAATTAAATGCATCTGATTTGATGTTTTGGAATCAAGTTGGAGTGAAAATGGCATGACATCATTAAAATATCTTCCTATATCTGCGGAGGTTTTTAAAAACTGAGATATTTAAATTATAAATGAAAGAAAAATTATGATTTCTTTATGCGGAGAGGAGGCCAGGTATAAAAAATGGTCCGATCTCTAAAACTTTATAAAATAGCTTGTTTTGATGGAAATATTGAGATGTATCAAATCTGAATGGAATCGGATGTTAATTGTAATCGGAAGTTTTTTTTTTCGCGTGGAGCTTCATGGATACTCAAAATGTTGGCCCTTTGTGGGGGAGGTACTAGCACTCCTTCTAGTACCGATATATTCCATCTTTACAGCACATCTTATGTTAGTAGAAATAATGGGATATGTGAAATATGAAGAGAACCGTATGCTTATTTTGCATTTTACAATCGTTTTGGTTATTCAGAACATTGACCCTTTGTGGGGGAGGTACCAGAAGAAATGGTCCGATCTCTACCATTTTCATAACAGGTCTTGTGTTGATAGAAATATTGAGATGTGCCACGTCTGAATAGAATCGGATGTTAATTTCGTTTAATGAGCTTCATGGATATTCAAAATGTTGACCCTCTATTGGGGAGGTACCAGAAGGAGTGGACCGATATATCCCACCTTCACACCAGACCTTGGGTTAATAAAAATATTGTGATGTGTGTAATTTGAAGACAGTCGGACTCTTACATCACATTTTATGAGAGCAGTAATTACTTAAAATTTTGACCATTTGTGGGAGAGGTACTGGATGGAATGAACCGATATTGTCCATTCTCACACCTGACCTAGCACTGAGGCAAATATTAGGTTTTGCAAAGTTGGAGCAAAATCGGATTATTATTTCTCTTTCTGTGCAAAAATATATTTTTTAAATTTCGACCATTTGTGGGTTAGGTACCAGAAGGAGTGGACCCATCTATTCCACCTTAACACCAGATCTTGGGTTAACATAAATATTGGGTTGTTTGAAAATTGAAGACAATCGGACTCTTACATTACATTTTATGAGAGATGTAATTACTCAAAATGTTGACCATTTGTGGGTGAGTTACTTGATGGAGGGGTCGATATTGTCCATCTTCGCACTTGGCCCAGAACTGATGCAAATATTTAGATTTACCAAGTTGGAGCAATATCGGATTATTCTGCCTCTTCCTATGCAGTAAATAAATAAATATTTTTTGAAAGTTTCGAAATTTTTTGTGAAGTGGACCGATATTGCCCATCTCCGAATTCGATGTAAAATGGATAATAATAGCACGATGTACCAAGTTTGAACCAACTCAGATACTCCTCTCAAGAGTTGTCGTGCGCACCAGCCAGCCGGACGAATATCGCTAGATCGACTTCAAATGTCCTGAAACGGATTTGGCCCAAAGAGACCTAACGTCAAAAACATTTATTTTGATGAGGCACTTTTTGGCCGTATTAAATGATATACAGAGTGAGATGAAAAAACTGCAACCAACTTTAGACTGCTGTCGTTTCTAAGCCGCTCGTCCGACACATTCCATTCGGCAAATATTGAAAAATGAGCTCGGGGTAAAGCCATTGAAATTCCAAAAAATGCAAGAACTTACATCGCAACAAAAAGAAAAAAGACTCCAAAGAGCTAAAGAGTTGCTTCTCTTCGCGGAAAGTGGTGAATTGCCGAATTTCTCCGATGAGAAAACATTCGTTGTCCAGCAGTTTGTAAGCAAACAAAATGATCGTGTTTACTTGCCAGAGAGGTCAGCTGAAAATGTGCCCCTTCGGTTGGCCATCATACCTCAAGCGCCGGCCATGGTGATGGTGTGAGCCGCCATAATAACCCATGGTCGCTCTCCGCTCGTATTAATCGACTGCGGCATAAGAATAAATGGCGAATATTATAAAGCCTTGGACATGCAAACATTTTGGCCGCAGACCTTGGACATTCCAACAGGACTCAGCACCATCGTACTCAGCATGCGCCACCCAAGAATGTTTACAAGATGAAGTTCCTCGCTTCATTTCCAGCGCACAATGGCCACCAACATCCCCGATCTACTAAAAAATACCAAAGTGTCGATCACCTCAAGCATGCGCTTCGTCGGGAATGGACCAAAATACCGCAGAGCAACATTTGGGCACCTTGTGACGGTTGCATTGGCCGTTTGAAGGTCATAATTTGTGCCAGAGATGACCAATTAGAGCAAATCTAAACTTATTCTAAATGATGATGCTATTTCCGATATTTTTTGCTTTTATTGAATAAAATTAAAAAATATATATATATAAAATAAAAAAAATGATGGCGTTTCACTTTGTTGTTGACCCTGTACATCATTGACTTTCAACTGCATGCCAGACCATACACCATTCCTGCAAATAAATAATTGCCTTTTATGATTTCACCAATGACCGATAAATCCACAATGCATCCACAAATGAGGCTATTTCAATGTGAAGTATCCGTACGCGCATCTGTGCGTGTGTGTGTGTGAGAGAGAGAGAGTGTCCAATTGCATTATAACAAATTTGTATAATTAAGTCAACATTAAATCAATGTACGGCCAACAATTCCACCTGTATTATCATCATTAACACTATTATTTGTGGAATTTCATTTAATACTTGGAAAATATGGCGGTTGCAGCAA